>NC_133769.1:362082536-362087626 GCF_003597395.2 Chelonoidis abingdonii
CCTGATGAGCAGCGCTGCATCAGCAGCGCTGGATTCGCTACACCCGTAGCGGACCAGGTGCACAGCCAGCGCTGCAGCCAGGGAGTTGCAGCGCTGGCTGAGCTCTGTAAGTGTGGACACCGAGTAAGTTGCAGCGCTGTAACCCCCTCACCAGCGCTGCAATTTGCAAGTGTAGCCAAGGCCTCTGTGTGTGTGTATATATGACAGAGAGAGAGAAAGAGAGAGAGAGAAAAATGTATATATCTCCTACCGTATTTTCCACTGCATGCATCCGATGAAGTGGGCTGTAGCCCAAGAAAGCTTATGCTCAAATAAATTTGTTAGCCTCTAAGGTGCCACAAGTACTCCTGTTCTTTTTACATTAGTACAGTGGTTCTCAGACTCTTGTACTGGTGACCCCTTTCACACAGCAAGCCTCTGAGTGCAACCCCCCTTAAATATATAAAAAAGTGTTTTGAATTTAACACCATTATAAATGCTGGAGGCAAAGGGGTTTGGGGGTGTAGCCTGACAGCTCGTGACCCCCCGGGTATTAACCTTACGACCCCCCAATTTGAGAATCCCTGCATTAATACATTTGATCTCAAGAAAGAACCGTGCCTTAGGCACAGTCATAAACAACACCCTGCCACAGTGAGAGAAAGCTAATGTCTGCATACCCAGTTACCATAATACAATATTTGCTCCTTTAAAAGTGTTATTGAAGGGCCCAAGCCAACCCTCAGTGAAATCAGTGGAAATACTCCAAACTGCTTTAGAAAACAAATGGATCAAGCCCAATGGTGTCAGCTGACCTAGCAAACAGGGCCAGGTAGACTTTGCAATAGTGCATTTTATAGATTAAATTCCAGTTAGGAAAATACTGAGGCTTCAGAGTGGATAATGAGGACAGCTGGAAGTGGAACGTTTTAATATGCTTATGTGTAGTTGAGGTGGATTCAGAGAGCAAGTGCAATTTAGGTTCTTGGCACCCCAGGCTTTGACCTGGTTCATTACTGTGCACTACCACTGTGAAGTGTCAATATATGTGAAGTTATTTCAGGTACTGCAGCCCTAAACATTTTTAATTTATGAGAATACGTACTAGGAAAGCAGTTATTACAGTACCAGTGAGGCACACAAAGGATCATACTCTATCAGCTTATATTTCTGCATAGTTTTGCAAACATGAAGAACCCATATAAGGAACAGTGTTAAGAGATACACATTGCTCTATCAGAGGTATCTTACTAGCTACATTACTGCTACTTATAAGTTCTACTATAGTTTCAAGTTTAGTCTAATTACCCTACACTAAGGGGTATTTCATGGCTCCAGGTGAACTCCGACTGGCCAGTCAAGGACAGTATGGTAAGGAATTGCTGAGAGTGCACTAGCCTACAACACCTTAACCATTGCTAATTTTATGAGCTTACAAGTATGGTATATAGTCTAGACCACATTCTTCCCTTTCAAAGCATGTTTTTATATCCAGGTAGAGGTCATGTCAAATCCAATACTGGAGACCAAAGTCATTGAAAAAAGGGAAGAGATAGCTTTAAAGCAGCTATTAAAAAAGGAGACTCCCTGGCTTAGCAGGATAAATTGAAGTTCACTCCCAAGTCTGACCAGAGAGTCCTGTTCGGTGGCAGGGGGTGGGGGGGGGAGAGAATAACTATCGGCAAATCAATTACGTCAGCTACTATTTCATTTTCCTTCCCAGAGGGACAACCATGAGGGATTTATAAACTCACTGATGGATATGACTCCAACAGCTATTAGTCAAAGTACTGTCAGTCATTTTAAGAGATATTTTTATTACCTTGAACCTTAATAGCATCCATTCTGTTACACTCCGATACTTCACGTTTTCCAAGGCATCTCTTACAATATCTATAACTATTACCACCCATCACACTTCGACAGCTAACAATTATAGTTTACAAAGTGCTAGTCCGGCGAATAGATCCATTATATCCATCCATTTAACACAATGTTCAAATGTAGGGCTAAGATTAACTATACCATTCTGGCTCACACATTCTAGAATTTTCTGTCTTCACAGCAAAAGAACAGCCACAGGTCTTCCTCACAGTGATGCCCTAACAAGCCAGACCAAAGTTAAGCTTATTCATGCATAAGAAACAGTTTCAGCCCATCAGACCCCCAAACACAGCAATATCTTACAGTTCACTATACACTGACCAAGTAACAGTTCTTCGTGGCCATTCATAGTCCAAAGAAAGGGACATGGACCCAAATGTCTTAAAGCAGCAGGTGATTTTGAATGCCCAACCCAAGACACCCTCGGCCAAAGTTTCCAAATTACAAGCCCTGAACAAACCAGGGTGTTGGTGGGTAGTGATGCTCTGGGAGAAGAATGGTGTGTCAGAGAGTGAGGTGGGGGGCTGGTAAATGGCAGCTCCTCCTCCAACTCCAGGCAGCAGTTTATCTATTATGGCCACTGAGGGAGGAGGAGGAAGGTTGGATGTAAAAAGAATGCCATGATAAGAGAAGACCAGAGATATGAAGGAGATTTCTCCGCAGGAGGGGAGAGCCTGAAAGCTGAATTTCTAACAGCCCGTGACAACTCAATGGATTTGGAAAATAAAACATTTAATGAGGGACAATTCCCAAGGTAACAGACTGAAAAATCAGTTATGTAAGTGTTCACTGAGTGCTAATAAACTAGGCCACTGGGAAAACCTAGACCTACAGTGGCTCAACAACAACAAACAACATGTTCTTTCATTTCATAAGTGGTGACATTTTGCATTGTACGCCCAGAAAAAGGAAATACCTAGGATCCCCTTGGGCAGAAATTTCATCACTAGGCAGGGAAGAAAAGCAATAGTGCCTTCACCTGGCTCTGTTAACAAGCCCTTTTACTGCATACATGGAGTCGGCACCAAAAAGTTATTAATATTTCCATAGCTACATTCACCCCCTAAAGCTTACTTACACACACACACACACACACACACACACACACACTGCAGCCACTTCTGGGGTGGATATTGGAAGTCAATCAACATAACAGAAGGGGGAGAATTTTGGTCATGGAGGAAGTTCTAAAGGATTAGTCTGGTTAAGCACCCACAAGAGTACTTATGCGTGTATTAAATTGAGTGGGAAATCTAAAGGACTCTTGCAAGGTTTCCAGTTTTTCCGGATCCTTATCAGGTCAGGGGAAGTAGGAGGTGGGGAAATAGAATGAAAACGGATGCTCACAGTACTTCCACCTTGGCCGAAATAGTCCCCACCCACGCACTCACCTTTATTACCGCAACTCCCTTCTAATTCACATGGGATTTAGCATTCCCTGGAGCCTGAGGGCTCTTGAACCTCATGTGCCACAGTCCGCCAATATTCAAACTAGATAGACCCTGAGGAAGATCCAAAGATCCCTATGCTGACAAGGAGCAGAGGACTAGGTAAGGGGTGGTCAGCCCAGGAAGAGAAGAAAGAAAGCGATGGAGATATGACATGCCTCGAGAAATGGGAGGTCCAGGTTATGGAAACTTTTTTTATTTATTTATTTATTTATTTTGCAGGGGAGGGGTTAAGAAGATGGTCCAGGGGCCAGACTAATAAAAAACAAAACAAGAAGAAAAGTCAGAGATGAGGGCCATGAAGTAAAGATAAAAATGAAAGTGGGAGACTGAATTAAAAATCTGGTGGCAGAAAGATAAAAGGAAAGGAAACTGGGTGGCTCCAGGACCAAGGTTTTACTTGTTTTTATCAGAGTCAAACCATGGAATAGAGAGAGGGGATTGGAAAATATTAGTCAGAGTTAATTAGGTGCAAACAGTGGGGGAGGCTGTTCCAGATGGCGCTAGTACAGCACTAACAGGAAAAAATGTGTCTAGTTCTGTGGTGCAGCAATGCAGAAGCAATCCTGTCAGCGGAGTTTACTTGAATGGAAGATTTGTAGCAGGGAATGTTACGATTACATCTGGCAAGAATAAGAAGTTAACTCCAACTTGCTCAGTGCTGTGGCATCATATGACCTACATACCAGGGAGAATAGCTCATTGGTTTGAGCATTGGCCTGCTAAACCCAGGGTTGTGAGTTCAATCCTTGAGGGGACCATTTGGGGAACTGGGGCAAAAAAATCTGAGGATTGGTCCTGCTTTGAGTAGAGGGTTGGATTAGATGACCTCCTGAGGTCCCTTCCAACCCTAATATTCTATGATTCTAAAAGGGTTTAAAAAATAACTATTATTAAATACTAGATCATGAGAGAAGGCGAGATATTAGAGTTGGGGTTATAGAGCAATTGGTGCAAAGATTTTCCAGAATAAGTCTCTCTCCAAGCAACAACAAAACCGTGTATCCACCTTCGTCCCTGTAGGTGATTACAGAACCTACTATGCAGTGTTCCATTTATAAAAGAAATCTTGCTGAGTTTGGAGAATGCGAGTCTTCAAATGAATAACTAAAAAAGTGCCAGGTGTAGTAAGAGGAGACCCTGAGATATAAACCTTGGTATCAGAGGCCTGGTATGAGGCCTAAGGCCTGAACTAAAGTAATGATCAAGACTTTGCTAACATAAAGCAAAGTGAAGCTGTGAGCCAGAGGCAGGCCCTGCTCACAGAATCTGGCAAGGAAAGGGCTGATGCTGCAAGAAGATACGTACCTAAAAGGTACTGAACACTAGAGATCAGAACATTCACATACTTGCACATTCCACACAGATAACAAGTGCAAACCAAATACCACAGAGTCAGTAAGAACGAAGGCACGTCTCGCGGCCAGCGGTTCTTGTCAAAATTGAAGGCACAGAATGATATTCCCCCTACGATATTTACTCTATAAAAGGCAACTACTAGATATGTGCCCCCCGACAATGGACTTACAGCTCAGTCAGTGGCGGACTTCCACTGCTCCTCGGCTGGACAAAGACCCGCCGCAGGGATGCATTCTATAACACGGTACAACAAGTTTACACATCACTCCCATGACAGTATGAGGTGCAACCGCCTCTACGCTAGCAGTAACACCCCTCTACGCGTAAGGTGATGCCTCTCCACCTTGTACATTTGGTTCGAACAAAACAACTCTACCATCAGTATTACCCTTTGGCTAGTCATGGGATGGGTCACCTGTC
>NC_133769.1:362087651-362266519 GCF_003597395.2 Chelonoidis abingdonii
TAAACCTGGCCGACGTGCCTTCGTACCTTACTGGACTCTGTGGTCATTGGGGGGTTTCTCGAGATCTGCTGTGTCAGCTATCTGCGCAGAGCTGGGGCAGCACACAGAGGGAACACACGATCGCAGCAGAGTGATATCAACACTGAACAGAGCAGAGCACCACACCAGTAACATCTGACCACACCAGGTATGTGGGACATCTACTGCTTCATAATAGAGATTAGAAAGCAGACCTAATAATCATGCATCGAAAGGAGTGACTGAGAAAAGTCAACACATCCCTCCCCTGCTGTTTATTATTGTTTATAGAAATCAGTGGGCAAAATCAGACTCTACTGATGTCTTGTATGTTTACTGTCTCCCATTAAGAAAAAACCTAATCAAATTGAAAATAGGGATAGATGTAAATTCACAGACACCTGCTCTTCAGATCAAGCCATTGCTGTGACCATCTAGATTGTCAAGAAAGGGCTGTGCTGGGTGTCTTGTTTTTCTTTAAAAAAGGCTTTTTATAATTTTTCCTATGTTCATTAGAAACCAAAGTGGAGTCAACATTGAAAAAAGCCCACACCCACGTAAATGGAGTTAGCAGGCTCTTCCAGACTCTACAGCAAGGTCAAGCGCTATGGCCATGAGGGTCTCTCAAAGTATTTCAGGTTTATTGACAGAGTGAAAATCCATTGGTTTACTGTTAATCCAATAGTCACATCAGATTTTCCGTGACATTTTTACTATTTAATATGGATTATTTGCCGAGCATTACTTAGAGAATCGAGAAGTGACAGTCATTACAGAAGGTCACTTTTTCAGCCTGTAGAGCAATCCACTGGGTTCCTCAAAGGCTGGTTTAACATCTCAAATGGGCTTTACATGGCCCCATTAGTAGATACGCCTATGACATTTTCTTATACAGCACTTACCATCCCGAGATCTGACAGCACTTTAAGAAGGCCTGTAAGTGTTATGATCTCCATTTTACTGGAGGGAGGAACAGGCACACGGAGGTTAAGTGACTTGCTCAGAGTCACATAGCTAGTCAGACTTGGGACTCCAACCTCCAATTCCCAGAGGGGTACTCTACCCACTGAGCATCCTCATGCAAAGTCAACGCAGGGCGACTATTGGTACAATAGCAGTGAAAGACACTCAGCACCTCGCAGGAGCAGCATCACCACGGGACTACAAAAGATCAGTGAGACCCTGGGCCACATCCCAATACCCCAGTCAAGTCAATGCCAAAACTCCCACAGACGGCAGTAGGGCCAGGTTTTGGCCCACTGAGTATTTTCATCCATTAGAGGGAAGTGAGACTTTAGTTCAACTAGTATTAAGACTTATAACATAGCTTTAAGAAGATTCTCCTTTCACTCAAATGGTAAAAGCTTGCATTTTGGGAACAGAATACTGAAAATTCTTGATTACAACTATCAAGTTCTATGTGGCCATGCCGTTCTCCTGGAAATAGCTTTGTTTACTATCTAGAATTTTTACAACACTTATTCAACACAAGTGTCAGGGCCAGCGCTTCCATTTAGGTGGCCCAGGCAATCACTTAGGGCGCCAGGATTACTGGAGGGCGGCATTTTGCCGGGGCGGGGGGCGGCAGGAGGCTCTGGTGGACCTGCTGCAGTGGTGCCTGCGGAGGGTGCTCTGGTCCCGCGGCTCCAGTGGAGCTGCCGCAGGCATTCCTGCAGATAGTCCGCTGCTCCGGTAGACCTCCCGCAGGCACGGCTGCGGCAGCTCCACTGGAGCCGTGGACCAGTAGACCCTCTCCGCAGGCACGACTGCAGCAGGTCCACCGGAGCCGCCAGACCAGCGCGTGAGGTGGCGAAATGGCTGTGCGCCTAGGGCGCTAGAAACACTAGCGCCAGTCCTGACAAGTGTTAGGAAAAATCAATTGGATTGGTATCTTAATAGCCTTTTTTTTTTTTTTTTTAATGTAAAGCCATTCTCTTAATGTGTTGTAATCCCAGAGACATCATCATCATAATGAACCAGCAAAAAAAAGTGAAATAAACCATAAAACCAACCAAGAAAGTTTCTCCAAGCAAAGAGAAATGAAAGGAGTAAACAAAGCATAAATGGTTGAAGTGTCACTTTAAATTGGGATTTAAGGGTATGTCTACATTGCAATTAAACACCTGGGACTTACAGGGCTTAAGCTAAGGGGCTGTTTAATTATGGTGTAGACATTTGGGCTTGGGCTGCAGCCCCTGGAACCCTTCCACTTCACAGGGTCCTAAAGACCAGGCGCCAGTGCAAGCCCAAACATCTGCACCGAAATTAAAGAGCCCGTAAGCTTGAGTCCCATGAACCTAAGTCAGCTGGCACAGGCCAGCTATGGATTTTTAATCGCAGTGTAGAAGACCCCTAACAGATATTAACTGGCTAACTTTTCTACTGTGACAAAATGCACCCTCCAGATTTTATTTCTGACCAACATCTCTTCGACATCACCACAGCTTCTAGATTCCAGCTTCTTTGGCAGTCCCACTTAACTGCTCATTTCAAAACAGATGTAAAACAAACCCTGTGAAATTAAAAACTGAGATGCATTGGACCCCAAGCACGTTTCTAACCAGCAAATGATAATTTCTCCTTTAAAGGAGTCAGAATGGTGTAAAGGTGACTGCAAATTATCCTCAGAGCTAAACAAATATTTAAAAACAAAAGGGAAGTTATTTAGAAGTTTCTAAAGCTAATTTAGTCGGAAAGGTACCTTATGGAAGGAATGCAGTAAGCTGCTTCACCACGTGAAGTGGCAGGCACATTCTTCTAGTCACTCAACTCCACTCAGTCACTCAATGTCAGACTCAGCTAGCAGCAAGTTTTCCTTTCCCATTGCTATCTGCTCTACCCTCCCCGCTGGTAAAAATCCAGCTGTAGATAGTTTCTTCAAGATTTGGGGGAGGGAGGTGGATTGCTCTAAATAATTCCACTCCTCCTTTGACATACACTAAAACTAGGCAATACAGGCACAGAAAAATATTAATTACAGGAATTTTGGATTTATCTACAAGCAGACTTTGATTTTTATGAATTTGTTCATTCTTGAGAGTTATTTGACAAATGTTGTCCATGACAAGTTTGATTCTTGGAGCCGCTTCTGAACTGTTCATTGAGAACCTGATTTTTGGAAGTGTTGAGCACTTTCAATCATAGCTGCTCAGTACCTCGGAAAAGGTGACGGAGACTTTTGTTTTAAGTATTGCTCTGCAAGGTTCAATAGTTAAAACTTACAAACATGAGGGTTTGAATAAGTCACTTGCGGTGTGAAGGCACACGACATTGCCTTATAAATATTATGTAACTATTTCATTTTTAGAGTGTTCTAATCAGAAAACTGATGACAAACATGGTGCCTTTCTACTCACCATAAAAGTTCTTTGTGCCTCTCTCTACATGCTCCTTTTACAGACACAAAGGTATCGTGGAGCCAATGTAGCTGTGGACTAGCAAGCTGGATTCTGCCCCAACTCCCACATCAACCATCACAACAGCTGGCTAAGTTCCAATTGCAGAAGCTTGGTAGTGATAAGAGGCAGAGATCCTGGCTGAATTTTCAGAGCTCAGGCTACAGTTGTGGGCCTGGTAATTGAAGACTCCATCTGACACGTAAACTGATGGAGTCTGATCTCCTGGCACTATAAAGATGGAACCACACAATGTCACATTCAGAGTCACTTTTATAACTGACTATAAACCGCACTTCAACTTTTAGAATGTAAGTCGGTCGAAGTAAGAGAAAGTGCATGAGATCAGGCCATTCTGATTTCGTGAGGCTACCAATACCACATTCAGTAAAACTGAAAGCACAAGACCCATCCTCAGACTGACTCCAACTAGTCCACATAGCAAGACACTGCATGCAGAAGCAAAAACCCAAGAACTGGTAGCATCCACATGTACATTATAGCTGTAATGCTGGAGTACACCAAGCAGTGCAGTTGCCCACTAGATCTTTCTACCAGCCAGAGGTTGACAAGCTATTCCATCTGCTGAAGACTAATAACTGCTGCTTTTGTAGTGGCAATTTCCATACGCGAGAAATAAATCTGCAAAATAGTAACCATCGTCTCCACCACCTGGAAAGGAAGAGCATATCCCCAGTAGACTGGTGTAAAGTAACTGCAATTTAGCTTCTATTCCAGTGCAATTTAAGAAGGGGAATGGAAAATAAGAAAAAGGAGGGATGGAGGCTATTTTAAATGGAAGTGTCCACCATGGAAGGAGCATTTTGCCAAGTTTCAGCCGAGTTTATGAATTTTTATGGTCAAGTTATAAACCCCCTAAAAAAGCTAGGTTGGACAGGATGTATTCATCTTTTCCATGAAACCCTAATTACAGCAGTGTTAGTCAACACTGCAATGACAGATCATAATAATCATCCGTCTCTTTTTCCTGGGCCCTTCTTTTTATTAAACTTTTTAGTTTTCTCCAGGCTGTTTTACATAATCTAATGAGATGGAAATTTAAGATAATGCTCTCTTCCAACTAGATGACCTTATTGCGTTACTGGTGGCAAGGCATAGCAATTACTAATATTTAGTTCTTATCAGAGGAATATTATTTACTTGGAATATTGAATATTGGATTATTGAATATGTTCAATATTTTAAGAAAGGACAGAGTCTTAATGAAAGTTTTATTTAAAATTTACTTCTTAGTATTACTAGCACCTGAGACCAGTAAGATTGAAAGAACTTGAGTAGTCTAGGGAATTTTTTGTTTGTTGTTTTTTTGGCAATTCTCTCTCCTTGGCCAACATAGCAAAAAACTTGTCAGTTTCACTGTTTCTGGTCAGCTTCCCTTTTCATCCAATAGAAACCCAAACACCAGGGTGGAGTGACCCAGCTAGGCAAGGCTAGACTAACTGTGAGGAGAGACAGAAGCAAGCCACGATAAAAAGGGATCATTTGAAATTTTTAGAACTTTATAGGAAAACTCAAAATTGTACCAGGAGCATAAACAAAACATTATAAATAGTATGTATTTAGTAATCAAACTATAGGTGATCTACTCATTAACCTTCACGAGCTTGTACATGCTCCTCTTCCTTACTCTGTGCAAAGACGAGGTGGGTGAGGGAATCTCTCACAGCTACAGTAGAATCTCAGTTATGAACACCTCGGGAATGGAGATTGCTCACCACTGTGAAACGTTCGTAACTCTGAACAAAACGATATGGTTGTTCTTTCAAAAGTTTGCAACTGAATCTTGACTTAATACAGCTTTGAAACTTTACTATGCAGAAGAAAAATGCTGCTATTAACCATCTTAATCTAAATGAAACAAGCACAGAAACTGTTTGGTTGTCAATTTTTTTAAAACTCTCTTTTTTTAGTAGTAGTTTATGTTTAACACAGTACTGTACTGTATTTGCTTTTTTGTTTGTTTCTGCTGCTGACTAATTACATACTTCCAGTTCCAAATGAAGTGTGTGATTGACCAGTCAGTTTGTAACTCTGAGCTATTGTACCAATGCATTGTTCTTAACAAGAACAAGAGAGATTAAGTAATGTACTGTGCCACTTCAGAGACAAATCAACTTTTCCTCTTCTTGGCTGTACGTCCAACTCCACTCTTGCTGTCCTGCTCTTTGCGTCTCTTCAGCTTGAAGTGCTCCTTCAATTCAATACTCCTGCGACTATACTTCTTGTCACTGAGTCTATCCACAAGCAGGTTTTCTTCAGCTCATGGACCTCACTTGACCAACAAGCATCTTTGGACTGTATTCATTCAACAGAGGTTCAAACAGTCGTTCTCTCTGTTCATGTACGTCAGGCCATTTGCTGATGGGCTTCTCACTTTGTTTTCAGGGTCTGTTTTTATCAATTCTTTTCCACTGCTTGTTTCCTTTCCGTTTTTTTCCCTGGGTAAGTGTAGATTTCCCTCTTCTCCTCTAATAGTGCCTGCTCACATACCCAAGCCTATTTTTTTCTGCTTCTCCTGACCTGAAACGTCCTCTCTTCCTAATGCCCTAGTTTTATTCTCCTGTTCTTCTTTTATTACCTCACCTCCTCCTCAGCTCAGCATTTCGATTCTTCTCCTTCTCTAACAGCTTTTTCCAACTGCCCCTTTGGATGGATTCAGAACCTCCTCCCCAGCATGAGCTGCCCACTCACTAGCTATCTCTCCGTAGAGCAGCATTCTCTGTGGCTCCATCACAGATGCAGCAGGTGTTAGTACCAGGGTGAGGGCTATCACACCAATATTGCACCGATGCCATGGGGCAAGGGTCCCCAAAACAGTGCCCGCAGGAGCCATGGTGCGTGCATGGGCATCTAAATGTGCCTGCATCCTGGCCAGCAGTGGAGCATCTGCCGAAATGCCACCGAATTTCTGCAGCATTTCGGCAGCGACACTTCTCGATGACGTCACTTTGATGTCACTTGCTGCCGACAAGTGACATCGAGAAGCACCACCCCAGAAACACCGCAGAAATTCAGCGGCAACGCCTCTCAATGACGTCACTTGCCACCAAGTGACATCGAGAGGCGTCACCACTGAAACGCCGCAGAAATTCGGCAGCATTTCAGCGGATGCTCCACCGCTGCCACAGTCCGTCGTCTGGCGGACCACTGCCTTGGGTATGTTAAAGCCTCCTCTTTTCCCAACATTCTTCCCAAAAAGCCTCAGACTAACGTGCCACGTCTCACTGGAGGGGGAAAGGCACCACGTGCACATTTCCATTCATGGGGAGTTAGGCAAGGACATTTTTACAAAACAGCTACATTTTGGTCCTATAACTGATTGACATAACAGCATCCCCTTAAACGCTCAAGGGACAGATGTATGTCATTGTCTAGATCTCTCACATTGTTCCCAATTTCTTTTCATAGCTTAATAAGATTATGTTCTCTAAGGGGGAGAAACACAGTTGTCTCTGAGCACTTATTCAAGCCGTGTGTTCTCACCCACAGATTTGAACCCAACATATGCAGCTTCTTCAACAGTATCATGCAAGTCTTCTTGCCCGATAACAGGTAGTACGGTTCTTACGTAGCCATAACTGTCATATGCACCAATTGAAGGGTTCCTTTCAGTAGCAGTTTCAGAGTGAAATTTCAAAATTCTTCACACGTTCCCGATGCCTTTTTCTCACAGTACACTAACATGTGGATTGAAAAAATAAAAAGAACTTTGACTCTCCACTGATGATTGTTGATTTATTAGAAAAAAATCTAAAATTGAAAAGCATATCCTTGATGCTTAGCAACCACCCACCCACCAGCCACAACACTGCATGCAATAAATAATTAGTCTCAGATTTATACATGCACTATCCAGAAATACCAAACTCGAAATAGAGGACAGAGCCAACCACTTTGACGCAATAAGGAGCTGGTTCTAGTTTGCAAAGCTTTTTCCTAGCATTGGATCAGTTCCTCTCCACTTCAAGAGAGCTTCTTTCACAAGATTCTACCCGAACAGAAAGTAACTTCATTTGTCCAGCACGCTTACAGACATGGCCAGTAGTGGCCAGCTTTATGTGTAACCAAAGCAAGGGGCTACCCGAGGCCCATTAAGGTCACTGCAACTCACTAGATGGCTAGATCTTGGCTGGCTCAGAGGGAAACCCACCAATTCAACTACCCATTTTGGGCAGCAGCCAGCTCTAAAATTAGACCCACAAAACACACTGACTGCTGTCCATCTGCTCTGCTGGCCTCTCCATTAACAGCAAACGGGGCACTGAAACATACTTGAAACCTGCCCCACTTCCAGACAGGCAAGTTCTCGAAAACATCCATGCCATGCTTGCTCATAATATGCTTTTCAAAATACATAGGACCATTCATCGAGACCATCAGAGGCTTAACAGAGCATCATTCACAAAGCAAAGAGGAAGGGAAAGATTTCAAAAGGTGAGATTTTAAAAAGAAATGAAGTGACTTGCTGGATCCAAAGAAGAGTTGTGGAACCATTAGCAAAAGCCCTCATACAATATGATGGGGGCTAATTTAGCTACAACGAATCAGGAAAAAGATCTTGGAGTCATCATGGATAGTTCTCTGAAGATGTCCACACAGTGTGCAGTGGCAGTCAAAAAAAGCAAACAGGATGTTAGGAATCATTAAAAAGGGGACAGAGAATAAGATGGAGACTATCTCATTGCCCTTACATAAATCCATGGAACACCCACATCTTGAATACTGCATACAGATGGGGTCTCATCTCAAAAAAGATATACAGTAACTCCTCCTCCTCAGTTAACATTATTTCGTTGTTACGTTGCTGATCAATTAGTGAACATGCTTGTTTAAAGTTGCATATGTTTCCTTCTAACGTCATTTGGCAGCCGCCTGCTTTGTCTACTGCTTGCAGGAAGAGCAGCCTGTTGCAGCTAGCTGATGGGGGCTTGGAACTAGGGTGGACAGGCAGCCCCCTATCAGCTCCCTGCTCCCCTAAGTTCCCTGTGCAGCAGCTGCCTGCAGTTCAGCTGTGTCCCTCCCCGCACTGTCATATGCTGCTCCTGCCCTCTGCCTTGGAGCTGTTCCCTGAGACTCCTGCTGGCTGTGCTGGGGGGAGGGAAGGAAGAGGGAGGCTAATGTCAGGGTGTCCCCTTCCCCACTGCTCCCCTCATCTTCCATAGACCAGGGCTCAGGACTGAGGGAGCTTGTAGCAGCTTCCGTCTCAACAAGCTGGCCTAATTAACAAGGCAGCCTACTTAAGGGAAATGTGAATATCTCCCTCCATTCCTGCTGCATTGTAGACTGAGAAAGTTAACCCTTGAGGGCTCAGCCAGTTGCTAGTTCATCATTTAGCAGTAAGGGAAATATCCTACCCTCTCACTCCTCCACCTCAACCAAGCTTCACAATCATCATCATCACCACCACCACTGTGTACCAGCATTAAATTGTTTAAAACTGTGTGTGTGTGTGTGTGTGTGTGTGTGTTACTATATTATAGTCTTTTGTCTGGTGAAAAAAAAACTCCCTGGAACCTAACCCCCTTATTTACATTAATTCTTTTGGGGAAATTGGATTCGCTTAACATCATTTTGCTTAAAGTTGCATTTTTCAGGAACATAGAACGTTAACTACAACATTAAGTGAGGAGTTACTGTACTGGCATTAAAAAAGGTTCAGAGACGGGCAACTAAAATGATTAGGGTTTTGGAACAGGTCTGTCATAAACAGATAGTAGGAGTTAACAGAACAGAAGTACTTTATCTCTCTTTTGACTGTAAAGGGTTAACAAGTTCAGCAAGCCTGGCTGTCACCTGACCAGAGGACCAATCAGGAGACAGGATACTTTCAAATCTTGAGGGAGGGAAGTTTCTGTGTGTGCTGTTAGTTTTTGGTTGTTCTCTCTGAGTTCTGAGAGTGACCAGATGTGCAACAGGTTTCTCTCCAATCTCTCCAATACAGGCTCTTATAAGTTTAAAATAGTAAGTACTAGGTAGATAAGGTGAGTTAGGCTTATGTTTGTTTTCTTTATTTGCAAATGTGTATTTGGCTGGGAGGAGTTCAAATGTGTATTTTGCTGAAAGGATTTTAATTGTACTTGTATACTTGGCTGGAGGGTATTCCCAGTGTCTATAGCTGAAAAACCCGTACCTAATCCATCTAAATTTACAAAGATAATTTTTACTGTTTTTCTCTCTTTTAATTAAAAGCTTTTCTTGTTTAAGAACCTGATCGTTTTTTATTCTGGTAAGACCCCAACGGGGACGGGGTCTGGATCACCAGGGATTGGTGGGGAGAAAGGAGAGAAGGGGGAGAGAAAGGTAATTCTCTCTCTGTAGGATTATTTTCTCTCTTCAGGGAGAGTCTAGCAGGAGCGAGAAGGAGGGGGGAAGGTGAATTTTCCTCTCTGTTTTGTGATTCAAGGAGTTTGAATCACAGGAATCTTCCAGGGTAACCCAGGGAGGGGAAGCCTGGGAGAGCAACGGTGGGGGAAAGGGTTTACTTTCCTTGTGTTAAGGTCCAGAGATTGGGTCTTGGTGTTCCCGGCAAGTTTGGGGGGACTAGAGTGTACCAGGCACTGGAATTCCTGGTCAGTGCGCGCTACAGGTTCTAAGGTGGTAATTGAGCTTAAGAGGAATTCATGCTGGTACCCCATCTTTTGGACGCTAAGGTTAGGGTGGGAAATTATACCATGAGGGTCCCATATGAGGAAAGATTAAAGAGGCTAGGACTCTTCAGCTTGGAAAGAGGAGACTAAAGGGGGATATGATAGAAGTATTATAAAATCATGAGTGATGTGGAGAAAGTGGATAAGGATACGTTATTTACTTATTCCCATAATACAAAACTAAGGGTCACCAAATGAAATTAATGGGCAGCAGGTTTAAAACAAATACAAGGAAGTTCTTCTTCACATGGTGCACAGTCAACCTTGTGAACTCCTTGCCTGAGACGTTGTGAAGGCTAGGACTCAACGGGGTTTAAAAGAGAACTGGATAAATTCATGGTGGTTAAGTCCCTTCAATGGCTATTAACCAGGATGGGTAAGGATGGTGTCTCTAGCCTCTGTTTGTGCAGAGTGGAGATGGATGGTTAGGAGACAGTCACTTAATCATTACATGTTAGGCTCACTTCCTCTGGGGCACCTGCCATTGGTCACTGTCAGTAGACAGGATACTGGGCTGGATGGACCTTTGGTCTGACCCAGTACAGCCATTCTTAAGAGCTACACAGAACCCTCCTCCCCACCAAGCTGTGGTAGGACCTGCCCCAGCACTTACACTATGGGAGATAGCGTAAGCCAACCAGTTCTGGGATAAGGACAAGTTACTTTTTCTAGTTCCTGGTCTCTTACTCCCAGAACCACCAACAGCGGAGACTTCCTCAAAGCAGACACTGAACAAAAAAAATAAAAATACAACCAACCTCCTAGCCATGCAGGTTCAATTATTAATGCTTGTGCCCCATGCATTTGTAGATTCCATTCTGATTACAGGGCAGGAATCAAAACTTCAAGAACAAACCAGCTGAGAGAAAAAACAGTACAGCTCCATGAGGATCTTTAGAAGGGATCTCCCTTAGTGCAGGTCACTGAGGCAAGCGCTTGTTCATCTTACAACAACATCCCCCCAACTCACCATCATCCCATTTTTGTGCTGTATCTGGTCACCTAAATTGTGAGCTCTTATGGGCAGGGCCTGTCTTTGGTTATGTTTGTACCACGCCTAGTGCAACAAGACAAGACATTTATTGAGGTTCCTCATTGTTATTGTATTACAAATAAGAGGATTGTAAGACCTGTATTAAACAGAGGTAGGAAAGGCAAGCCCACATTGTTTAGTCCCAATAAAAAGAAATTAGAGGCCTTGATGCACCATGTCCCAGAAAGTGACCGTTTAAGAAAAGGAGGGCAGAGAGTTTGGGACCTCTAGGGTTGCCTAGAAAGGCCTCCCAGGTTCAGCTGCATGTAGAATCAGCAAGACTTGGTCCAACAGTTAGAAGGGTGGGAGAGCAGGTTGCAGCCAATGAGAGCCCAGCAGGCCATATAAGAAAGGCTGGCTGCTTCTCTCAAATGGCAGTTCCTGGCTGGGCCAGGAGAGAAAGGATGGAGTTCCTCTCTACCATAACCCAAGAAGCCAGGCCGGGTCGGGGCCCATTGCTGGCCATTTGTGCTTAGGTCACTGAGAGAGACTGTGATTTACTCTGTGAATGGAAGGCCCAGAGGGGCCAACCTGAACGAGACATGGGCCAGGATGCTGAAATCTAGGTGACCTCATGAGACACCCCCTGCCTCAGACAACCCAGTGACAGAGGCGAATGAAGGTAGCACTATACAAGTCAGCAGGGTGCTTTAAAGTTTAAAAGCAAATTGGAAAATGAACTGGCTGCAAGGCGCTGTCAACTTCTGCCTCCTACTGCGAGATTCAGAATCCCTAATGTCAAGAGCTTCTGACTGATTCCAGCTCCTAACATTAGTTTCGATTGACGAGGGGGAAAAATATGACCAGAAAGTTTCAGTAAGATATCTACACAATATAAAAGCTAAGCTAATGCAGCAACAAAGATCAAGGTGAAGGTCTGAAATGAGCATTAGGCCCCCAAGGTGGGAGAGGCGAAGTTGTTTACAGAAACAGGAAACCACAGATGCAAGACTTATTCTGAACCTACAGAACCACTTACTGAGAACGGCTGGCTTTAATATAATGTCCTTTTAGCCAGCTTTTCTGAAGCAGAAAGGCTTGAAAGGGATGAACATTAAAGAGGTAAAGGCATCTTCCATTCATAAGCACCCAAGAGCTATGGGGCTTACCCCAGTTACCAGAAAAGACTGCCAGCCTGGGCATATAATCTACTCATCCACACCTCAGGCCACTAAGTAAGTCATCCCCAGCTTTAGGGTTTATCCGAACCATCCAATGTACTTGGGTCTGCAAAGTCCAGCTGGTGGTTTCACAAGGACTGGTTCCAGCAAGTTTTCCAGGTTTCCCATAGCACTACTGTACTCAGTGCTGAACAAGACACAAAAGAGATTTCCCAGAGGAGCTCAATTCCCATTTAGGCACCAAAATAAGTGGTCAGATTTTCTGAAGAGCTCAGCATGCTGGATGCAGAGCATTATGGTCAGACTTTGAGATGGTGTTACTGGGACGGGAGCTGCTGAGCTCTTTTGGTCAGCTGGCCCTTATTTACATGTAGGTGCCTTCATGGGAGCTGAGCAATTCTAGAAATCTGGCCTTCGTTGTGGGTACTGAGCACTTGGGAGGCAAGGAACCAATTGGCCCCGAGTTCTTAAGGAGCTAGCCCATAGTGCAGACAGTCCCTACCCTGAAGAGGTGACAATGTGAGCAGGACAGAAAAAGGGGTATTTTTTTTGGAGAGAGATGCTCTAGTTCAAAAGGAATTACTTTGGGGAAGTTCGATGGCCTCTGTTATACAAGAGGTCAGTCTGGATGATCAGAATGGTCCCATCTGGCCTTGGAATCTATCAGTGTAAGGTAGGAGAGAGTGGACTGAAATCTAGGAGGAGGATTATCAGGCACATTTGGGTGTATGCTTTTTTTCATATAGTTCACTATCAACTTGCTCCTTGCCAGCAGCACCAAGGGAGAGAGCCTTTAGGGGTGATTATTGGAGTGAAGAAGGAACAGCAGTTTGGTGAACCAGAAATGGGCGGGTATTACTCGCACAGTGGGGTGAATGGCAGGGGTAGAGTTAGAACAATTGCAAAGTTCTCCAAGACCTTCAAATGACAGACAAGCTAAAGGGCAGAGTATTAGTCCCTTCACTACCTCCTGCCATACAGCAGCTAAATAGCTTCCCCTTCTGGTAAGCTTGCTGAGAGCATGGAATTCAAGTGCCACAGTCAGTCCCGGGAAAGTCGGTGCAACTCCACTGAAATAAATGTCCTGTGCCCGTTTATACCAGGGCTGAAACCGGGTCTCACAGTGTACAAAATCCTTTAGGAGAAGACTCTTCCACGCAGCCATGAGCTATACAATCTATTACACAAAGGGAGCCGGGGCCAATGGGAGCTGCAGGGCTGCACCTGTGGACAGGGGAGCATGCCGAACCGCCTGGCCATGCCTCCGCATACGAGACGGAGAGAGGACATGCCGCTGCTTTGGAAGCTGCTTGAGGTAAGCGCCGCCCGGAGCCTGCACTCCTAACCTCCTCCTGCACTCCAACCCTCTGCCTCAGCTCTGATCCCCCTCCCGCCCTCCAAACCCCTTAATCCCAGAACTGAGTACCCTCCCGTACCCTGAACTCCTCATTTCTGGCCCCATCCCAGAGCCTACACCCCAACCCCTACTTTTGTGAGCATTCATGAGCCTGCCACACAATTTCCATATCTACATGTGGTCCTCAGGCCAAAAAGTTTGCCCACCTCTGCTACAGACACACGCACCCCTCTTGTTAGTGCAAGATTCTGGATGGGAATTAGAAATATTTATTAAAAAGAAAGAAAAAAAGAGTACTGTTTTCTGATTTATTAGCAACTCTACTGGTTTTTGTAACCCCACACATCCTATATTCTTACGCAAATGTAATGCGTGCACACACACACCTCCTGGGTGTGATGCTCTGTCCATCTAGTGGCAGAGAGATCACTAAGAGGTTAATGTGTCTGCTACAGCCTTAGCTAAGGGCCATGTGACTTTTAGCTCACGCTGTAGAGGCTCACACATTTAGCTCCAGAATTCCCAGGTTCAATTCTGCCCACCGACAATCGGGCAGATTGACATAACACGGAAAAGCAGTTACTTTTCAGCATGAAACGTTGCTCTTTAAACAGAGCAGAGTGACATTATGGGGAAGCCACTGTAGCAGTTAGCTAGTTAGAAGCAGGATTATGGGATACTTGGGGAAAAAACCTTGATCCTGTTTCTTTTGCTTACCTTTAAGGTGACTTGTCCATACTGTCAAAGTTTCAGCCAGGAAGCAGAGTGACTTAAGGGAGACAGATCCACTATGCTGTGAGTGCTGAAAAGGAAAAAATAATATATATGTAGTCTTGATCTTTGCAGTTTTTGTCTCTGCATTTTCTATCCAGAGAGGAGTGGTTACAAGCCACCAACCATTATCTTAGGCAGATAGGCATTTCTGGTCAGGCCACAGAGTAGCCCAAGAACTAGATGTTTTCACACTTAGCAGCTCACCATCCCGCAGAATTCAAATCTTAATGCATCCCATGTATGAATTTATGCCATAAATTGTGCCTTCCAACTCACTCCACAGCTGTGCACCTAGCATGGTTTGGTTCACCCTGAAACCAAAGCCAGCTGTTCTATTACTATCACAGAAGCTAAATAAGAAATCTTGGGGCATTCATCCTCCATTGTGTAGTTCCTCTAAGCTAAACTGGGATGTCTCATGGTTTTATTGTCTATTTCTCTCTGAAAGGACTCATTTCATTTGGGCACAAGTGTCATTAAAAGAGCAACAATATGATGGGTTGTTTTTAGAAACAAGTTCTGCTCAGCCGCTGACACGGATATCAGTCACATCAGTTCACAAGATACTTTGTACAGCAGATTCTGGGCTTTTAAAATCTAAATATAACCTGGATGTTTACTCCTGTGCGGAGAAGTCTCATGAGGCTGTTAGCAAGTTGCTGTAACTATGCCTTAGTGTGGGAGCCATACTTCAAAGAGCAAATATAGCATCACATCACCAGTTATCTGCCCGATTCCGAGCTCAGCTTTACCAGGACAAAAGATAGGGATGCCTGTGCAGTTGCTTTCGTAGAATAACAGGGTTAGAAGGAACCTCAGATCGTCTAGTCCAACCCCCTGCTCAAAGCAGGACCAAGCCCCAACTAAACCATCCCAGCCAGCGCTTTGTCAAGCCTGAGTTTAAAAAAACAAAACAATTTGCATTTGCAAAAATGAGATCAGAATGTGGCTATGTGTATACAAGTTTAATGCTGCGTTACAATCCCACGGTTAGTTACAAGAAGGCTGGAGGAGGGGTGGGGTAGAGAGAATGTTATAGTTCAACAATAAATAACTTCGTTGTGCTGTACCTGTATGTCCTGTAGCTTATATTTACACCCGCATGCCTATCTTATGACATTATGGAACAATTGCAGCTGCTCTATAGTTCAGGTTGGAGACAGCTTTCCCATTACAGGCCGATTTAGCCAGAGACTTAAGTGCATGCCTAACCCCACTGGCTTCAATGGGACATTGCATGTACCTAATTACTTTGCTGGATCATGGCTTACTAAATGAGACGCAGAACCTACCTACTGCCTTTACAAAACACAGAGAAGATATTCCAGGGCTTCTCTCTCTTTGTTATACCTAGTCTGTCTGTGCCACATAAAACCAATCTTTGATCTCAAACACTTACAGCAGAAAGGTGTTTCCCAGTTGTGTTCTGAAAATACACATTGTCCGAAACTGCACCCCCCCCCCCGCCCCCAAGCACAAGCTTGGAGTGCTTTGAGAGGGTATTTTTCATAAGAGAAGGTGCTTGACTACTTAATTTTAGAGAAATGAAAACAATAAGGTTTCTATAGGAACAAAACTAAAACTTCTCTATCCTTGCTACCAGTTTTTATGAATCTCCATATAGAATTCTACAGCTAGGATAGGATTTTTATTTAGTTCTGGAGATGCTTCTCCATAAATTGTCCCCTAATTCAGCATCTAATTTCAGAAGACTAAACTGTGATACTGTGTTTAGTCGGGTTAATGACGGGCTCATTAGCGACACTGAATCAGACAGGAAATTGTGTCTTATTTTGACTCTCACACAGGAAGCAGAAACAAAATGCTGTTAGACGTTAAACAAAACCCAAACCCCACACCCAATAATGCCATTACCACAAAGAGTTAGGAGCCTGTGGTGTGATCAGGGGATTTCCGGAGAACTCTACCACAAAATTTTCTTGTGTGCCAACTGGAACCCAAAAGGCACAAAATTATGTAAATTGCTTGGACAGGCCATACATTTTAACTAACAGCACTGGAAATTAAGCCTGAATTAAAGTGACACTGTCGTATCAAATCTGGCCTAGCACTTTGTCGCAAAATTTGATACCAGTAGAAGCATTTCCAGGATATCTTCTTAAAACCGTTACGAAAGGGTTTTAATTTTCTTAAATCACTCCCCAGCAAGGTTTCCAGTACCACCTTCACAGAAAAGTTTTCTAGAGACAAGTGAAACAAACTACTTCTTTTACTTCTCAGCAAGCACAATGAAAACAGCCTAAATAGCATAGATAGTGAAAGGGCAAAAAGATCATATGTTCAGTCAATAAGAGGATATTTGTAACATAGTAGGTATTTGTGGACTGCATTACAAAAATCTAAGACAGAAGCTGGTCCAATAAAAGATATTACCTCACCCACCTTGTCTCTCTAATATCCTGGGTCTAACACGGCTACAACACTGCATAGGATTAAAAATCTGGGTTGTTATAAAGCCCTGGGCACATCACCTCCAGATTCCAGACCAAGAATCTGAAACAACCAAATGAAGAGACTGCTTCCAGAGACTCCATTTCAGGTTTGCACAGTGTTTAGTGCATGCTGGGAGAAAGCTTTGGGAGTTTAGAAAGTGCTGTGTGAATATATAACTGAACCCTGTTGATTGCACCTGCCCTAGTTATGTACCATATTGTTGACATAGGGTTGGGCATCTGACCTGTCCAAAAATAATCATGCAATTGACCGGTCAGACTTTGGTCAAAAATAGTAAAATATGTCAAAAATTTATTAGAACAGTAACAAAAAAAAAAAAAAAAAAAAAAAAAAGGAGAAAGACTTTCTGGTCTTCAATTGGCTTATCCCTAAATAGATACTTATGCCTAATTACAAAAACCAAGTTACTTAGAGTTATTTTAAACTCAGAAAAATGTGAAACACAAAGAAATGAATGTCAAAAAAAATGGAAAGAATTATCTTTTTAGCAGTATTAGGTTAGTATTTCCATATCAACGTTATTCATGACTGAACAGTTACAAAAACGAAAAGAAAAATGAAATTAAACAGAAATAAAACGAACTATAAAAGAAAAGTCATTTTCAAATTCATTTATGCTGGGTAGGCAGTTGGCCACATCTTCGGGCATCTTGATGGCACCATGTTCCAATCACAAAGCTAGCTCCCACCCACATCAGGGGATATCTTGTCGGAATATTTGACCGTGGTCATGTAGGCAGTCAATTGACTGGCTTGCCAAGTGTATTGTTGAGTCTTAACTCCTGAATTGGAGGAGCTCCAACCACCTAGAAATACACCTACACAAAGAACTCATTTAGATTTGTCCTGAACACGTATACAAAATGCACACACAAACTGGTACAGGGAGTGAAGGAGGCCAGATTTATCCGACTATTTCACCCAGCTCAGAGATCACCAGTTTTGACTGCCTGCTCCAAAAATGGCACAGCAACCTCTCATGACCAGCAGGGGAACTGCAACCCACTCTGGTGAAACCTGCAGTGGCTCACGTGATGGTGACACTATACAATATGCCTGACAAATTGTAATTTTGAGGATAAACTTCTTGGACATCAACTGCTTCCAGCGCACTCATTTTGAGCAGTGGTAATTAGAATGGAGCTATTGAACATAAGAATGGCCATACTGGGTCAGATCAAATGTCCATCTAGCCCAGTATCGGGTCTTCCGACAGTGGCCAATGCCAGGTGCCCCAGAGGGAATGAACAGAACAGGTAATCATCAAGTGATCCATCCCCTGTCACTCATTCCTAGCGACTGGTCGAGATCACAGGTCACTCAGAACAGATGTTAAGATTTAAAATTAAAATGATTTTGCAAGAACAGATGGTTACAGACTTCGCAATTTTCATACAGATCTAAACTTTGCTAGGTGTTAAAGCAACTAAGTTTGGCATCTAACAAAAAGCATCAGTCTTCACTGCAGACTATTTAAATGCCACATTTCAGCTATCAAACTTCAGCTGGTTTTGAGCAAAGTGCAATTAGAAATTTTTTACAACAGGAAAGGCAGCGTTTTCCTCTTCACAAAACTCGAAAGGCTGATGGGACGGTTTAAGCTAGAGCTAGTCCAAAGAATTGATGGAATACTTATCTGAATATGCTGATTCACTAAAATCTAAACGTTTCGCAGGAGTGCATTGATTTTGACTAAATTTGACAGAAAAAAATTGAAACAGTTCAGAACTAGCATGAGGCAATTCATTTTTACTTTTCAACTTTATCAAAAAACATATTTTGACATCAAAACAAAGTGTTTTTGTTAAGGTGGTTTCAATGTTTCTGTTCCACAGAATATCTTGCAATTTCCACTTTTCATACTAATTCAGGACGAAATTTCAAAATGTGAGTGTTTCCCACAGGACAAAAATTCCATTTTCTAAGCAGCTGTAGTTTAAACTCAGATGTTTCATCCATTTACCTGCCACAACAGGAACTTAGACCCTGCAGGTTCCTTTTGCATCTTGCCTGTTGTAGCTAAAATCATAGACATCAAATACAGCGTAAGGGACAGAGCTTCATCAGCTGTGTTAAACATTAGACAGACAGAGACAACCTTTGCTTTATCTACCACTAGAGAAGTTTACTGTACCTCAACAACTGGCTTAAATAGATTAGGTATTCAGCAGGTTTAAGAACCACAGCAATCTCAACTTTTACACTGTGAACCACTTTACTGCCATCCTAGACACACACACGCTGGAACAGTTCAAATAGGCCTGGACTACTTATCTCTTTATGCATCTGTAGCCTATTGAAATATCTCAAAATCCACCACTTTCAAAATCCTTGTCAGAAACTGTGAATTAAGTAGCCAGAGACCATTACAACCAAAGCAATTTAGAACAGTACTAGCACAGACATGAACCACACTTATAACCATTCCGACACCATTTCAACATAACTAGTGTGGACACACTTGAAACAGTTTAAGCACACAGTTTATTCTTTAATGTAGACACAGGTCTTGAGATTAGGGCTTGACAAATAAAAAGCAATTTAGCTCACCTCTCAGGAAAAAGCTACACAGGTTGACACCCAAATTTAACCTCACTAGCCTACACAAAGCTGCATTATGCCACCATTAGCAATAAGTGTTTTTGCCCTAACCCTTCCCCTCCTGGGACTGGATAAAGAAACAGCACCCATGCAGTATAACATTGCCAGCCCACCCCAAACTGAGATACTTTCAAAAGCAGGAGCCGTTGCTCCAACGTTACACATTAACAATTCTGATCAAGACGACACACAGGTGGAGGTTTTCAAAGCAACGCAGGGCAGTTAACCATTAAAATTAATGGAAGACATAGGGTTACATTCCCCTGTGCTCCTTTGAAAATCACAACACTGGGACATCAAAGGATGGATGTCGGGGCAGCCACGAGAGACATTTGCTGTACCAACGATCTCAGATTTCAACTGGGTTATACAGGAAGGCCGACATTCCCAAACACAGAGTTCAGAGACACATCTTTGGAGGTGTCAAGCAGCCAATTGGGAACTGCAGGTGCTCAGAACCTCTGCAGATCAGACCCTTGCAGTAAGTGGGGTCATGCTGGCCCCAAAGCAGAAGGGGACAAGAAGATGTCTTGATTCTGTTGCCCCACTTTGAATTTTCTGTATCTTACTCCCTCAATTCCTCAGCTCCCATCCTCTCACCTGGAGCTCTCGATCCTCCCCTTCTCAAGTCACCCCCACTCCCTGGCTCCCCTTCTGACCCAGCCTCACCGCTTCCAACCAGTACCTGCTCCCCTTCAGCTTTGAGAAGTGACAGAAGATTCCCCTCCCTCATCCTCCACCTGCTGGAAGCCAGAATCTCCCCCATCACCTTCTGGCTGCTGGAGAGAAACGGCCTCTCTTTTACCACTCCCCTAGCTAGCCTGCAGAGCCAGCTTGGTCTATGTGGCTGAGCAGCTTGGCAGTTGTTAGGTGGCTTGGCAGGTGGCAAGGGAGTTGAGAGAGAGAGAGCGCAAGCACTGGACATTGCTGTCCTCCTACAAGACATCTTATCCCCTATGGCACTGCCACAGCCACAGTTGAGGGGGAATATTCTTCCCCCGCTTCCCTATATATTTATGCCCCTATTTAAAAAAAAGTGCCTGACCTTAAATCCCTTCATGAAATAAACCAGTTTTCGTGGGCAACCAAGTTTGCTGAGGACCATCCATAATCCTTCTCTATTGACCGTATCAAATACTTTTGTCAGATCGATGAAAACATTGAACAGATTCATGTTTTGTTCAATACATTTTTCTTGTATTTGCCAGATACTGAAAATCATGTCTATAGTGCTACGACCACGTCTGAATCCGCACTGAGTCTCAGGTGAATTGTCAGAGACAGATGAAATCAGTTGGTTAAGGAGGACACAAGCAAAGATTTTTCCAGTGACAGATAGGAGAGTTATCCCACAGTAGTTATTGCAGACCATTTTGCTACCTTTATTTTATTTTTATTTTCTTTTAAAGAAAGGAATAATTGTGGCATCTTTGAAGTCTGGCAGCATTTCTTCGTTGTACCAGATGTCAGTAAGCATCCTCTGGAGTGTTACCACCACCTTTAGACCCACAGATTTATATATTTCTGCCAGTATTCCATCTCTGCCTGAGGACTTTCCTGAGCTAATCAAACTGATTGCCTTTTCTATTTCTTCAAGTGAGGGTGATAAGTAAAAGTGGTGCTGAATAGGCCTTGGAGGTATCTGATTAATAGCACTTGTTTCAAGGGAGGATGGTCTAATTCAGAAGTTGACTGAAATGTTCAGCCCATCTCTGTTCCATGCCATGTTGGTCTTTGATGACTATCCTTCCATCAGCCATCATGGGGGAACCTGTGCCAACCATTGAAAGTCCATAGACTAGCTTCACGGAATCAAATAACTGTTTCATTTGTTTCCACATACACTTGTGTCTTCTGCTACCTTCTCCCACCATTTATCTTGTATCAAGCTTACTTGTTTGTGTGCCATGCTTTCTTTATTTTTTTTAAATCTGTCTCTCTTTGAGGTAGACTGAATATCACCTTGCCTGATTTGGAAAGCTTTTTTCTTTCAAGAGTACTGTGATTTCCTCATAGTTTTCATCAAAACTAGTCACAGTGAGCCCTTTTCTTCAATCCAAAGATGTCAGCTACAGTTTTTTTGTACTCTCTCTCTCTCTGAATTCCTCCCATGAGACAGGGTTATCATGGAGGCTAGTTTCTAGTGCATTTTGTAGCTGGTCTCAATAGGATGCATGGTTTAATTTAACAATATCAGGGGGCATCTTGATTGCTTTTTGGGCATTTCAGGCATGTGGGTACAATATGTAGATTCAGTATTGACCTAATCATTCTGTGATCCGGCCAACATTCTGCTCCACGCATGGCTCTGGTGACCCTGACATCCCTTATGTCAGTCACGTTGTCGGACAATGATATAATCTATTAGATGCCACTGTTTGGATCAGGGGTGCATCCATGTAGTTTGATATTTATCTGCCTGTCTGAAGATGGCATGTGTGATTATCAGGCTATGTTCTCCACACTTGCTTAGGAGTAGGAGACCATTTTCATTCATTTTTCCATTGCCATTTTTTCCAGTGCCACCTTGCCAGTTGCTGTTATCTTTACCTACTCTTGCACTGAACTCTCTAGGATGATAAGTTTGTCCCTTTGTGGTGCTGACTTGATGAGAGAGTCGAGATCAGAGTAGAACGGTTCCGTAGTATCATCGGGGCTTGTTAAGATGGGCATATATGCACCGATGACGATAGCAAATCACAACTTATTTAGTGGTAACCAGAGTTTCAGGAGTCTTTCGTTAATGCCTATTGGACACTCCAAAAGTTTGGTCTTTATGGCAATTCCCACTCCATGCATTCTATTTTCGTGTGGTTCTTTCCCCTTCCAAGAGAAGGTATAACCCCCAGCCCATTCTGTTATGCCCTCGTTTGCCAATCTAGTTTCAGTGAGCGCGGCAACATCAGTGTCATACTGGGCTAGCTCTTTTGAAAGGAGAGCTGTTCTTTCAAATCAAGAGGTATCGTCTTTGTCTACCATAGTCCTGATGTTCCAAGCAGCAATCTTTAGTGCTTTTTTTAAGTTATCTTTGGTTTTCAACCACGTTGAGGATGATTCGCCAGCCGCTGTAAGCTGGCAGGATTTAATTTGGGCAGGACATGTTTGAGGCACCTTTTCTAGCCCCTTCCCTTACAAAGGGAGAGCAGTGCAATCTGAAAAAAGGCTGCTCTGTCACCTGGGGTGTTCCAGAGCTTCGCCACTGCCCTTTGGTCAGGGATGGGCGACCAACACCCCAGGCCACCTGCGTACAGGCTTGTGGCTCTGATTGCCAGGAAACGTCTTCACCTGTCACTTTGCCACTCCCCCATCGTCACAGGACTTTTAAGGAGAGATGTGCATTGAATGGCATGTCCGTGAAGCTGATTAAAATGGGAGAGTCATACTGGGACAATCCCATTCTCTCAGCTGCTGAAGCTTGGCCAAGTGGCACAAAGGCTGTTATAACTGGAGGCTCCTTTAGCTGCAGCAGATTGCCAAGACTTCTGTAGTGCCCCATCATGCCTTTCGCCTTCCACAATATGTTGCTCCACTGCTTTTCAAGCCTTTGGACCAATATATGGTCTCTTCCACCTTGGCTACTAGAACAATCTTTGTATGCTTTGGAAGGCAATCCCTAAATCGCCAGTTTCCACACTTCTGGTTACCCTCACCTGCTGAGGCAGCTTACCAGGGGGGTGGCCGCTATCGCATACTTACAACTACTTGGAACTACAGGAGAGAGCTCTCAACACAATGCTGGGCACCTTGGAAACAGTTTAGATAAAGCAGCTCTATGTTCTTCCAGAAAGGCTGACTTCTTTGAGAAGATCTGATGCACGCACTTTAGGTCCCACTGATTTGCCCAGTACATTCCCCAATTCCCAAGTGTTAGTGGAAAATGGGACAAATTCTGCCCTTAGTCATACCCTAGATGCCCCCAGTCAAGTTGCAAGGCTGTGACTCCCGGCAGAATTTAGCCCATCCTGTATGAACGGCTACCAGAAAGGCTGCTCTACTGCTAGCAATGTGCAGAACAGCTTGCTGGAACTGATCAGTTAACTTACACTGACCAATTTTTTACCATCTGGCTGTTCTCAGAAAGAGCACTAGGAATTGAGAGGTTATTTCTCTACTGGTGGAGCAATTTGGTGACCTTGCCAGGCTGCTGCCCAAGCACTGAGAGAAGAGTTCCTCTGGGCAACGTCCACCACCTCCTCCTTGGAGCAGCAGACACCTTCTTGGATGCTCTGCTGGGGGCTCCTCCTCAGATCCCTCTTTTTGACCCTGCAATCTGCACTCCTGTCACTTTTTTCATTTTCGTCCCTGCGAGCTGTTGGATTTCTGGGCTCTGTGGCCCCTCTGCCCTTGAGTCAGGCCTTCCGCCTGCTCTGTCACTCTGGAGCTGACCAGACAAGACCTGCATTTCTGGGAAACGCCACCAGTCACCTGGGGGTGACCTTTGCTCTTCTCCTCTCTAGGAGGCTTAGCACAAGGGGGAGAAAGTTCCAGGAAGTGGTTAATTGCAGACACACTAAACACAGGAAACACCTGCATAGGCCACCCCGCCATGGCTTTCAAAGCAGCATTGTGTATGTTTTCACAGCAGCACAGGTCTCCCAATTGAGGAGGAGATAAGGGCCCCTGTGCACCCTACTCCCAGCTAGGAGTACTAACAGATACACTGGTCAACACAGAGAAGTTATTTCTCCCCCTATTCTCAAAAGTTGGGCCAGCCACACTGATATAAACCTCCTCATCTCCTCCTGCTCAATCTTCACCCTGGCTGCATAACATTTTTAACCTGCGCTCAGACATCTAACCGCAGGAAGCCTCTACTAGAGAGAAATTGTGTTAACAGTTGGAGTGTCTGGAGGAAATGAGGTGCTATGTTTTAATCAGTTTGGACCAGCACAATTAAGCTTTATACACACACACTTGTGCATTGTAAAATATAGTCTGTGGATAGAACATTTTAAGTCAATTAACAGCTTCTCTCCATTGGTAATGAATCCGTGCAGACAAGACACAGTAACTCGAGAGGACTTGCTTAACACACCACCTCAACATACCTCCAAGAACCATGACTAGACCCCAGTTCCAAGACACACAACCCTCTGCCACTTGAGCTAAACATCTCTGCCAGCTGAAAGCAGTAGCAGCAGTGTATTGTTAACCCCAAGTGCCCAGAAATCATAACTTGGCTTCAAAAGTGAGATTTAAAAATAATAATAAATAATAAAGTGTGAGCCGACGGGGCATGCTCAGTTCATGGTTTCACAATGATTAGCGCCAAAACCACTGTGTTCATTAGAAAGCCAAGTAAGATTCTAATGTGACCCCATGACTCCAGGAGCTGAGGCTTTAAGAAAACATATCCACTATGGGAGGACCCATGAGGAAATCTCAGTTGGTAACACTAGCAATAGTGCCCTGAGCTCCTATAAGCCAGCCACAAGATGGCAACATGAACCCACACTGTATGTTCTGTACTCCCCTTCCTGCTGTCAGACTCAGCCCTACTCAGGAGCAAGTGTAGGCACCTTTGAGTACATATTTAAGAGCCCAGTATGTGCAGGAAGGGTCTAATCTAGCTCCTATTGATTCCAATGGGAGCTGGATCAAGCCCATATTCTTCAGGGAGGCTCCTTGTCTCATTTCTCACCTCTTCCAACGTTTGTTTTAAAGCTGTAATTTAACCGCTTTCAATAAATTTGGCTTAAAGGAAGCAGAAAATAATAGAACACAGATTTATCCTCACTTACTATGTCAAATCAAACAGACAAAACCCATATGCAACAGAAAGCCTTTAATCACAGTATGTTGTTTGGAAAATGAGAACTATTCTAAAGGGAAAAAAATTCTCTTCGGGAAAACATTATGATGTGGCAACTAATGGTGGTAGCCATCTTTAGTTGGGAGGCAGTGTGACCTAGCGGCTAGAGGCCTGCACTAGGACTCAGGAGTCATGGGCCCTGTTTCCTGCTTTGCCATTTGCCTGCTGAGTGATCTTGGGCAAGTCACTTTGCCACACCGTGCCTCAGTTTCCCTATTTGTACAACAGAGATAATGATACTGCGTTCCTTTGTAAAGTGCTTTGAGATTGACCGATGAGAAGCACTATACAAGTGTGATCATCATTTTCAGTAACAACTGAGGTTCAGAAGAAATTCCCATCCACCTCCTTAAACCAAACGCAGATGATCTACAGTGGTTGCCCTGAGAAGGGGAACGCTGACCCATAATTACCACCCCACAATTTCTCCCTATAAAAGTCTCCTCCACTTGCTCCCCCCCAGCCACTTACAGTAGAAAGTAATTGCACTCTCTCAGATACAGCTTTAATGGAGTTAACAGGCTTTTTTATATTGTGCTCCCAATGAAAATAGTACATGGCTAACCAGGAATGAGGGGCTATTAATAGATGGCAAATATGTTCTGTTTTGTGAGCTTATGAGGCTAAATTTTTAATACTAGTAGTTTATTGCAAGAAGAGTTCAGATATACCCAACTAGCATTCACTAGCCAAATACCTGACTATTGTTACACTTCTCATGTTGACTAAAGGTTCCACAAGCGAGAAAGAGGAAAGAACGGGGCCTGACTTCCATGAGAGTTAATTGATACTTGTTGATTCACACACCCACACGGGTCAGGGAGCAGCGGAGGGGGGACAGCAGCGCGTGCATACACACAGGAGATGGCTCTCACATACACATGGGGGGGGTGGCTCTCTCTCCTCACACTCACACATATGGCTTGAGTTAATACAGCTTTGTTGTTAGCTCATAGCAGCTATGGACTCCAGAGATCTCATTGCAACTGTGAGCCTGACTTCAATTCAGAGCTTTTTTGGCTCTGCTGCTGCCTGGTGATTAACTACCCAGATGTTAATTATAGGATGTAAACAGCGCCCCAGCCTGACCCGTGACTGGCGTCAGGAATTCGCATCACGCTGCATGTCAGGGAGTACTCCGGGGAGATGGGGTTAGGCCATGCAATGCACTTACAGATGTGTTGCCTCTTTCTAAATGACTGGACTTCTGCGTTTACATTGCAGTGGAATGATGGGGTCTGTAAGTTACAGCAATAGTGGGACAAATTCTGATCTGGGGGCAACAGATCAAGTTGTACGTGAGCCAGCTAACAGACCATCCCCTTTTGTCACACCATTGCCTGGTTTACAGCAAGGGCACTATCTAACAAGGTCACAATATTTACAGGAGCACCTATCAAACCTGAGTCCTTGACCATCCATCCTGGTATACAACGCAGAGGTCTAGCAGGCTTTAATACATTGGAATTTTTTGTCGAGTTAATTTCCCATTACCTAACAAAGCAACTACCATCTACAGATAACTACTGCTTAGCTTTGTCTGTCTCTCTCTCTCTCTCTCACACACACACACACACACACACACACACACACCCGTCCCCTCTACTTCTCAGAGCAGGGCTCTTCCAGGCTATGTGACCCTGAGGTCACAGGAGCTTTTACAATGATGAGCCAAATCCAGCCATCAGTTTAGGACAGCAAGTGCTTAGAGATCCTCCAAAGAAAGCAGAGCAATAGCTCCATGGACTGTCAGTAGACCAGCCCCCTAGCTGGTGGTCCCAGGAGAGTTGACTGGTCTCTGGCAGTGGTTCTCCTTGTTCCCAGGTGCTAAGTGTATTAAAGGCAGCAAGACACATTGATATAATTTACCCAATATATTACTTTGTGGTAGTAACAGCAATTACCTTTGTGGCAGAGAGGTTATTCTAATCACTAATGGGATGGGAAGTTTCCAGGATAAAATCATTCTGTGAAGATACTGTCCATGCTATGAACAAGTCTGAGAACTTCTGAAGCTATAATATCTTGTCCAAGAGAAGGTCATGGTTACGTGTAAGAATTAAAGCTCGTAAAACATTGTGAGGACCAGGAGCGTAAATCTAACACAGCACAATATAATTACAGTAAAACCCTGCTTAAGAAATGTGCAGTTTAAAAAACAAAATTGATTTGCATTTGTCAACTACTGTAGTAAGCTGTCAGTTTTCCCTCCCCCTTGCAAATCAAAACAAAATTAGGTATGACAGATACTATGGTTACAGCACATTTTATTTCCAACAGTTCCCTGGGAAGCGATTAACATCTTTCCTTGCTGTGATGTCTCAGACTATGTCTACACTAGAACTGGTACAGCAGTGCTGCTGTAGCACGGTAGTGTAGATGCTTACTACAGCAATGAAAGGAGTTCTTCCAGTAGTAAATCCACCTCTCTGAGAAGCAGTTGCTAGATCGACGAAAGGACACTTCCCTCAACCTGGCCGAGTCTATACCAGGGCTTAGGTCAACTTAATTACGTTTGCACAGAGTGTGAAATTTTTCACAGTCCTGAGCAATGTAGTTGACCCAGTCTAACTTTGTAGCGTAGACCAGCCCTTAGAGTCAAGGCTGAAGAAAGGAGGAGACGAAGAGAAAAGAGAATCTCACCAACAATACATTTTCTGCACTACCAGTTTTTGGAAGGCAAAAAAATTTCTTTAACACCCATTTAAGTTGTTCAGCTGAGGAAGATAAACACGCTGCCATAATTCCTGGAAAATTTGAGCTCAGATTGCTACTACCAGAGCCAACATTTTTGTAGGCAGGGCAGTTAATTTTAAAAGCTATTTGAATTCCTCATTTCTCATGAGGGGTACAATATTTAGTAGTTAGCACATAGGAATGGAAGTAAGGGCTCCTAGGTTCTATTTACATGAGAGTGGCCACACTGGATCAGACCAATAGTCCATCTAGCCCAGTATCTTGTCTTCCAACAGTGGCCAATGCCGGATGCTTTAAAGAGAACAGAATAGGGCAAATATCAAGTGATCCATCCCCCACCGTCCATCCCAGCTTCTGGCATTCAGCAGTAGGGACACCGAGAGCATGGGGTTGCATCCCTGACCATCTTGACAAATAGCCGTTGACGGACCTACCCTCCATGAACTTATCTAGTTCTTTTTAGAATCCTGTTATACTTTTGGCCTTCACAATATCCCCTGACAAGGAGTTCCACAGATTGACTGTGCATTGTATGAAGAAGTATTTCCTTATGTTTGTTTTAAACCTGCTACCTATTTATTTCATTTGGTGACCCCCTAGTTCTTGTGTTACATGAAGGAGTAAACAACACTTCCTTATTCACTTTCTCCATGCCAGTCATGATTTTATAGACCCCTATCATATTCTCTTCTCTTCCCCCAGCTCACTAGTCCCTGTCTTTTTTACTCTCTCCTCATATGGAAGCTGTTCTATACCATCAAAGAATCCTGTGGAACCTTATAGACTAACAGACGTTTTGGAGCATGAGCTTTCGTGGGCGAATACCCACTTCGTCAAATGCATTTTCTGCACTACTAGTTTTTGGAAGGCATGCATCTGACGAAGTGGGTATTCACCCACGAAAGCTCCTGCTCCAAAACGTCTGTTAGTCTATAAGGTGTCACAGGATTCTTTGCTGCTTTTACAGATCCAGACTAACACAGCTACCCCTCTGATACTTGGTTCCATACCATGAATCACTTTTGTTGCCCTTCTCATGACCTTTTCCAATTCTAGTGGAGCTTTTTTGAGATGGGGTGACCAGAATTGCACACAGTACTCAAGGTATGAGGATACCATGGATTTATATAGTGGCATTAATAATATTTTCTGTCTTATCTATCCCTTTTTCAATGGTTCCTAACATTGTTAGCTGTTTTGACTGCTGCTGCACACTGAGCAGATGTTTTCAGAGAACTATCCAGGGTGACGCCAAGATCTCTCTCGAGCAGTAACAGCTAATGCAGACCCCTTCAGTTTGTATGTGTAGTTGGGATCGTTTTCCAGTGTGCATTATTTTGCATTTATCAGCATTCAATTACCTCTGCCACTTTGCCATCCAGCCACCTAGTTCAGTAAGATCCCTTTGATTCCAGGAGGAGCATCATGCAGAGAGCCCAAGACAGTGCCCACTGCTCCAAGGAGGAGCTGGTAAATATTCAGTCCCCTGCACTCAAGGCAGGACTAAGTAATAACTAGACCCTCCTAGTTCCTAATAAATCTAAATCCCTCTTCCCCACACCATCGATTTCTAGGCCTAGTTCGGAGGAGTGATGGGCACCTACAGTTCCAGAGGAAGAAGTCTATGGGAGCTGTGTGTGGTCAGTACCTCTGAAAGGCAATTCCTTCTTGCCCGACTTGAAAACATAGTGAGTGAGGTACCCAAATTACGGGAGACATCTGAAAATGCAGCCATCAGCCTTCCTGTACCTCAATCCACCCAACTCGCTAAGCAGAAATAACTACGTAACCCACAGGGCATGTGTGACAGTTAGGTCCTACAGTAACACACCAACAGATCACCGTCCCTTCTCCCCACACACACATTGGCTGGGGCAGGACGGTGGACACACAGTGACTGTACTAAGTATTATATAGACATAGCAAGAAGCAGTCCCTGCCCCAAAGACCTTACAATCTAAACAGACAAAGGAAGCGTTATCCACTTACCAACACAATCCAATAGAAACCTCAGGCACAGACATCAAGGGTGTGTCTACACAGCCCATAGCAGCAAGCCTCCCTGCCTGGATCGACAGACTCAGCAACATAACGCTCATGCTACTATAACAAAAAATAGCTGCGTAGACATTGCGGCTCGGGCTGCAGCTCGGGCTCTGAAGCCTAGGAAGGGGGATGGACTTCAGAGCCCGAGCTGCACTGTCTATACAGCTATTTTTTAGCACGGTAGTGTGAGCCCATGAGTCTGTCAACCTGGGCTGGGAGGCTCACCGCCATGGGCTGTGCATACGTACCTTAGATGGCTTGGAAAAGGCCAGCAAGAAAGTCTGTGGCCGGGCCAAAAATTGAGTCCCAGTTCAGTGTCTCAACCACAAGAGCATCCTTAATGAAGCATCCATAATTATGGTCTGTAAAATAGTTTGAAATCCGTGGAAGAAAGGTGCTCTAGAATAGCAAAGCAGCAGCATCCCCACAACATCAACAAGTTGGAAGTTTCTTTGACAAATCTTCCTCTTTCTAATCACTCTTCAGATGGTTTATGTTTAAATTTGCAGTGTTAAACCATAAGCTAACATGCTGCTTTAGACGGACATCTACCGGCAAGGTCAGTCTGGTACTTAAGCCCCACAAAGCTGCCTATTAGCGAAAAATTTTATTCTATGAACAGCGCATTAGCCTGGATCAGTCACCCATCTCAAGCCAGGCAACACAGTGTAGCCAGAGCTGTTACCTCACCGATACGTATTCTGCTCAGTCAGAACTATGCACACAGGTTTGGAGGCAGAGAGATAGGGCCGTTGTTCCTGCAGCCTTAGTAGGAGCCGTGCATGCTTCATATCAGATATTCCTGAGTGTCCCTTTGTAGACCAGCCCTAATGAAGATTAATCCGAATTAAGGGAAGGTGTGAATTAAAAATGGAATAGTTAAACTGCCAGAATAAGACTTGAATTCTGAATGAGAGTCTTTGCACAGGGATTGAATGCAATTTAACTATTCTATTTTTAATTCACACCTTTATTTAAATCAGACTAACCTTCCTGAGTGTCTCTATATATGCAAGTCCTTATGACTTTGGGATTCCTAGAACTCTCAGGTTTGTACTAAGTTCCCAGTCAAATACTAAAGAGTCAAGAGAAAAATCAAGAGTTTGCAAGATAGGGACTAAAGTCTTTCAGGTAATTTTAGTAATTTCTTCCCAAACTCTCCAAGCCCAGCTCTTTCATCTAGCATGCTGCTACTCCTCTCTGCTCAGGTATTTCCAATGACACTGATTTAAAAAGCACACAAGTCACTAATATGACACCAAGCTCTTGCCATCTGTCTCGGACGGCTTAGATGCAACAAAAACCTGCATCTTGATAGGCGGTTAGACTAGATGACCCTTGTGGTCCCTTCCAACCCTTTATGATTGGATTTATGATTCTGCACTTAGATTTTTAAGCCACTTGGCACTAATGCAAGGCCCAGAGGCAAGAGCAAACTCTATGCAGCAGTAGAAGTCATGGATTTGCATCCCAGGGAAAGCTGCTCCAATGTAAATCATGGTTTACATTGGTGCACTGAATCTCCATTGACTCTGAACTGGTGCAGCTGCACCAGCGACCAAAGAAAGTCACACATATAAACAGGGCCTAAAGCTTCTGTGCCAAGACAACTATCCAAGGACATTTGCCTTGGGCTCCAAGGGCCAGGTGTCACGGACTCACAGATCGTGCCCACTCTTGGCCCTGTGAGGTCCATGGGGGGTGCCCGTTTTAGTGAGACAGTCCTTTCTGAGCCTTAGCACGTCTGTCTCTGCCGTGGGCCCCCTCTGGGAGTCCACGCACTCTGGACCCCTTGGGCCTCTTCACCCCCGAAGGGGCTGATGCAACCCTGTTCTCTAGACCAGAGTGACTCTCAGCCAGCATAAAACAGGAGGGTTTATTGAGAGTTGAACACAGCACAGGAAACTCTCAGGGCCTCAGGCCTGGCCTCTCACAATAACAGCACATCCCAGTCTCCCTGAACGCAGGTGGGCTCTGCCTGCTTCCCCTCACCAGCCCCAAGCCCCCCTGCTTCCCAGCTGGGCCTCTGATATCCCCGGCCTCAAGTCCCCCCTCTGTCCATTGTCTTCTCTCCAGGTAAACAGGGTCGTAAACAGGAAGGCCTGAGTCCCTTCTCCTCCCAGCTCTCCTCTGGCTGGAACCGGCTGGTCAGGTCACCAGGGTCCTCCCTCTGCACCCATTGTCCTCCCACTGGCCAGAACCGGTTGTGTCTCCTGGGATGGGGTCCCGAGTCCCTCTCCGATCCTCTGTAACAAACTCCCCTCTCCCCTCACCTTGTTAAACCAGTAACACCCAGATACATTGAGTCCCACCCTCAGTGCATGCAAACCCTACAAAAGACAGAAAACTCCAAGAAAAACCCCCTATTTCGTCACACTAGGTTCTTGGGAGAGCTCAATGTGCTGGCTGCTGAGATCCTTTGGAAGTCTGCTGGACACAGAGCTCTTTGGAAAATCTGATCTCATATGGCTTTGTTCTCTGCAACTCCATCCCTGAAATATGGGAAGACCAGAAGAGTTGGCTGAGCTAGTAAGTACCACAAGATCCTTCTGGTAATGGAAACTCTAAAATCTTGATACCCCTTTAGTAACAAACATCCCCAGCTCCAGCAAGGGTGGGACAAGATTTGGCACTGTCATCCATGAGCATCATACTTCACACAACCTCACCACCATGCCCCTAAAAAGCCTCAGATCGGTGCTGTATTTAAGCATTTCTGGAATTACTCTTGATCAGTCTATTCCCCCTGGATCTTGTACATTAAGAATCCTAGAAGACTAGGACTAGAAAAGCAGCAGAGAAGCCTGTGGCACCTTATAGACTAACAGATGTTTTGGAGCATGAGCTTTCGTGGGTGAATACCCACTTCGTCAGATGCATGACTTCAAGAGGTCATCTAGTCCAGTTCCCTGCACTCATGGCAAGACTAAGCACTATCTAGATAATCCCTGACAGGCGTTTGTCTAACCTGCTCCTAAAAATCTCCAATGATGGAGATTCCACAACCCTCCCTTGGCAATTTATTAAAGTGTTTAACCACCCTGACAGTTAGGAAGTTTTTCCTAATATCCTACTTAAACCTTCCTTTCCACAGTTAAAAGCCCATTGCTTCTCGTCTTACCCTCAGAGATTAAGGAGAGCAATTTTTCTGCCTCCTCCTTGTAACAACCTCCTTGAAAACTGTTATGCCCCTCCCCAGCCTTCTCTTCTCTAGATTAAACAAATCCATTTTTTCCAGTCTTCCCCCATAGCTCATGCTTTCTAGATCTTTAATTTTTGTTATTCTCCTCTGGACTTCCACTGATTTGTCCACATCTTTCCCAAAATGGGATGCCCAGAATTGGACACAATACTCCAGCTGAGGCCTCAGCAGCACAGAGAGGAAGAATTGCTTCTTGTGTCTTGCTTACAACACTCCTCAGAATGATGTTTGCTTTTTTGCAGCAGCAGCACAACACTGTTGACTCATATTTAGCTTGTGATCCAATATGACCCCCAGATCCCTTTCTGGAGTACTCCTTCCTAGGCAGTCACTTCCCATTTTGTAGGTGAGCAACTGATTGTTCCTTCTTAAGTGGAGTACTTTGCATTTGTCCTTATTGAAATTTTATTGTATTTGCTTCAGACCATTTCTCTAATTTGTCCAGATCATTTTGAATTTTAACCTTGTCCTCCAAAGAACTTGCAACTCCTCCCAGCTTGGTATCATATGCAAACTTTATAAGTGTCCTCTCTATGCCATTATCTAAAATCACTGATGAAGATATTGAACAGAACAGGACCTAGAACTGATCCCTGCGGGGCCCCACTTGATATGCCCTTTCAGTTTGCCTGGAGGACGCTGTCCCACGCAGGCACTACGTGAAGTCCGCAGCATACTCCAATGCCTAAAACAATTGGCTTGGCTTCCTTTAAGGATTTTTTTTTTTTTAAAGAAACTTTAGAAAGGAAGGAAATAAATCAGCATTTTGGCAAAATACCACTACAGCTGTACCAGTGGAATGTTTCCAATTTAAAAAAGAAAGGATATAGCAAGGAACTACTGCAGTAAGTTATGCAGGAGCTCATTGTAGAAATTTTAGATTCTTGGACGAACAGAGGATATTTGAAAAAGTCAGCTTTATTGCACAAGCAGAATTACATGCTTCCAGGAACCACAAATATAAAATTAATGCAAACTTCTGGAGAAGACCATGTGATTACTGAGTCAAATAATAGTTCAGGACAGATGAATAATCTCACTTGTGGGACACGGGATTTCTCTGGCAAATTTAGGATGATTCTCCAAAGTTTGAGGTTAATGACAAATATAGACAGCAGTTTTTCAGGGCAGGGACTGCTATTTTTAAAAGTCTTGAAGATCCTCTAATCCAAAGGCACCATATTTGAGTACACAATGTTATTGTAGAACCATTATTCTTTCTCTGGAATATGCCAGCAAAGGCACGTCTAGAGACCACACTAAGGTTCTCTCTTCTTCTTTCTCTCAGCAAGCTATAAAGTGCCATGCTCCCAAAATAACCATCTGCTACTGAGAGGTCTGCTGGGACTCAGGAGCCTTGGATTTCTCCTTGCTTGAAAGGAAATACTCTTCTCCAAAGCAGCCAGCTGTATTATTTTGCAGGGCTTGAGGGAGGATGAAGTCAAGAGGAGACTGCTTCATACTCATGTGATTCAGAGATGACTCAGAAAAAAAGTAATTTCCCACGTTTAGTTCATGATACAAACAGGACACTTTGTGGTCTTGTGGTTCCCCAATTCTTGGCTTCTTTTTATAAAACCCATCAAAACATATATTTTTCCTTTTTAAGTTAAGACACCAGTGACAAAAGGAGTGAGTCAGACAGAGGGGTCCATTCCAAAGGCTGGATATTGTCAGCCTCTCCAATAACCTGGGATCTGATTGTTAGAGGAAAGCTTCTCCCACAAACATGTAGAGCAGTACATTCGCCAATGTAGACACATGCTCCAGTCAACCTTAGTTTCAATCACCTCCACATAAACCCCTCATTAAGCGTCAATGACAGCTGAGCTGTCAGAGCAAGTGACATATTATATGTAATCAGATCTCCCGCTCAAAAGGAAGCATTAAACAACGTACAATGTGACAATGTACATTTAAACATGGCTGAAAGAAAAAAAAAAAAAAAAAAAAAGGTTTTTTTAAACAATCAAGGAGACACAGGTAAGCTTTGCAGTGGCAAGTGTCACAGGAAGGAGAGACTGTTGGGTAACGTCTCAAGCTTGGGAGGAACAGAGATCTGCTTTTAGCTGAAATGAAAGGTGACCTTTGAGCAATTCTGAGGCCTGCAGCCTTGTCAACTCGGTTACATGGTTTCAGAGGGGTAGCCATGTTAATCTGTATCAGTAAAAATAAACAAGGAGTCCTTGTGGCACCTCAGAGACTAACCAATTTATTTGGGCATAAGCTTTTGTGGGCGATAACCCACTTCATCAGATGCATATTCACCTTTTTGTCATCAACTGTTGGAAATAGGTCACATCCACCCTAACTGAATCGGCCTCGTTAGCACTGACACCCCTCCCCCCCCGCCAAACTCGGTAAGGCAACTCTCATCTTTCCATATGCTGTGTATTCATACCTGCCTACTGTATTTTCCACTCCATACATCTGATGAAGTGGTCTCTAGCCCACGAAAGCTTACGCCCAAATACATTTGTTAGTTTCTAAGGTGCCACAAGGACTCCTAGTTGTGTTTTCAGTTACAAGGTTTAGTCAAAAGGGGTTGATTGTTTTAGAAACTGACCCACAGCCCGTAGTAGAAATCACAAGGGAATCTTGACATTATTTCAATGGGTTTTGGATCAAGTCCATACTGAGGTGTGTGACACCCTCCCCTGTAAATGACTCATTTGGCCCAGAGTGGTGCACATGATCATTTAGCTTTCGGTTAGCCCACATGAGGCTAATTGCATAATGTTCAAAAGGCCCATGGGCAATTTAATTATTGCAAGAGGAGCTCAAGGGGGTTGGGGGGAAGAGAGGGGTAGCACCAGAGAGTAATTGGTGCAATAGAATTAGCCATTGTTAAAGAGCTGCAAACTGGGAAGCTTCAAGAATCCACAGAGCACAAGTATCCCGATACCAGCCCTGCATTTTAATAGGAAGTGTTACTCAGCTTGGAAAGGCATTGGCAGGCAGGACTCCTGCACTCCTTCCAAGGATTTCATAAAATGCAAGACGGACAAAACAGGAGAATGAGAGATGCTGAGATCAGAGGAAGCCTGGGCAGGTTTTGAAAAAATTAACTTTACATTTTGTGAACCAAGAGGCTCAGACCAAATATTCTATTTAGCCTTGCAACACCCTTGGGATATTGGGAAGTCTCCCTCCCCTTTTTACGGATGGGGAATGGAGCACAGGTTATAAGCCAGATTGTCAGAGGTTTGGAACACCTGTAATTCCCATTAACTTCAATGGGAAATGCAAGTATTCATTTGCCTCTTAGGAGTGAGGCACCAGATGACTTGTCTCTGGTGATAACACTGATGCCAGGGGCTGCCTGTGTTCATAAATTTTCTTTAGCACTCCTAGGTATTTAAATTCTCAAGTGCTGTGCTCCAGATACTAGCTGTTGCATAATGGAATCATAGAATATCAGGGTTGGAAAGGACCTCAGGAAGTTATCCAGTCCCAACCCCCCCCTGCTCAAAGCAGGACCAATCCCCAGACAGATTTTTGCCCCAAATCCTTAAGTGGCCTCCTCAAGGATCAAACTCACAACCCTGGGTTTAGCAGGCCAATGCTCAAACCACTGAGCTATCTGGAAGTATGGTTTGCAGTCGGAAACTCTTTTCATCACATACCTTCCCACACAACTCTGCAGCATGGAGTAGGTTCAATAAGATGCTGCCATGCAGACAGGGTTCTTGTCCCAGCAGCCAGCTCTGACAGCTACGCACATAGTAGGCATAAGAAACTGACATAAGCAAGTGAGGCTATCATCGGGAGCTGGGCTGCTCAAAGAAGGATAGTCCATCTTTAGATACGTCATTTACAGTAAAGGATATCCCACATTTCAGAACCAATGCTGACTCTTGTCACACAAACATGGTGCCCTCATCTTTGCCCTACGCTATTTACATTAGAAACACTGCTGCTTTTACTAATCAGTCAAAGAGTCCTGTGGCACCTTATAGACTAACAGACGTATTGGAGCGTGAGCTTTCGTGGGTGAATACCCACTTCGTCAGATGCATTCTCCCACGAAAGCTCATGCTCCAATACGTCTGTTAGTCTATTAGGTGCCACAGGACTCTTTGCTGCTTTTACAGATCCAGACTAACACAGCTACCCCTCCGATACTGACTGATTAAACTTTTGAGGGTGGGATGGATTTTCTTCAGGATCAGAAAAGCCCAGTGTTCTGTTCTGTTGGACCATTAATCTCCTGAGTCTCTGTCCCACTTTTACATCATGGAAGGTGGAAATAATTCCATCAGTGCAACCAAGCATCCTATTGTTATAGAAAATGTGGTGCTATTAATAGGAAATTATGCTACTATTCAGTACAGTTGGGGGACAGTTTAACAGAGACTTACAAACCAGATTCTGGTACATCACTATGGTTTTATCCAGTGCTTAATTTGTAATGAAAGAGGTGCCAAGGCTCAAGCAATCTTTTTACATTCATAACCAATGCAGCAAGCCCAGAGGTGCCAGAGCTATGAACTGCCAAGCTCAGAGGTGTCAGGGCTCAGCCCTGGCAAGCCATGGCATAAATTAACACTAGTTTTATCCTGTTAAAAGGGTCGATCCAGCCTACCAGGTCAAAGATTCTAGATACAGTTCACAACGATCATCCCTGTCTGTTCTTCACGAATAGACCTAGTTGCAAAGAAGAGTTCTTACTAGATCAGACATTTAAAAGGCCTGGCAGATCCCTCAACTTGAGCATCTTTGGACTGGAGACTGGGCACTCAGCAAGGGGTTCTCTGCTCTGGAACTCACTTCATGAGCCAAGAATGCCAGAATCAAGGGTCTTTTCCACTACCTGCTCCGGACCCCAAATCTCTAGCTCACTATAGTGCTTCATCTTAGTCACCAGATTTGCAGGGCTGGCAATCCACTTACTACAGCATAACCACCCTTTTAGCTATCGGCACTAAAATGGGAACATAACATTGAGGTACAAAGCCATCGGACCTGACTTTCACACAAGTTCTAATGATGGAATAGGGCAGATATCATGGAAGGGTAGCATCTATGGGCCTCACCATGCAAAACTGTCCTTAAAAATATGATAGATAAAACATTCCAGAAGCCTCCAGTTCAAATGCAGGCCAGGGGGATTGGGACCAGGTGCTGTTGCCATCAGATGACCCATATGAATGGAGTTGGCTGTCTCATGGGACAAGAATTTCCAACAAACAACCATCACCACAGCTAGCAGTAGGTGGCCCCATTAGTGCAAGTTTCTGTAGAGGGCAAGGACTGTACAGATTAGAAAGACAAACTACCTTCCCCACCCTGGGAGGTGGAACCTCCAAGTCATTGATATATCACACTGGTGGGACAGGATGAAGAACCTGGCACTGCCACTACTCATGCCAAATCTGTCCTGTGGGCAAAGAACTGCTATCTTCAAAGTCCTTCAATCTTTTGCCAGCATTAAATTCATGATAAAAAAAAAATACAGCTAATAGTGAGCCAATGACGTGTGCAGCTGGGCCCTGGCTTCCTCCGTCTTGTCTTTTTCTACCGTTCTTACCACTCCCTACACCTGACCCCAAATCTCTAACTTGCTACGCTGCACTGTCTGGACACTAGATTCGCTGAGCAGCAATAAGTGCTGAGAAACTCTCACAAGACGCATTCTATTAAATGCATGTGCAGCATTTCCTCTGTAATAAGTCAATTAGGCTATGAAATCTCATAGGGTAGTCACAATCGCATCAGGCAAGTTAATACTTCTCAGCGCACTGAGAATTATTTAGCTGTACTATGCATGGCTGGAGAAAAAGGTGGGTTCCTGGAGTCTACATTTCTTTTGCATAATTGGCACCTGTTACCCACAGCGGTCTCAGCCCAGCTCTTTGCATATATGCAAACAACAGGTCTCTAATCTCACATAGGCTCAGATTTTCAATAACAATATTCATGTTGTATGTACTCAGTTATGAGCACTGTGCGCACTCAGACCATAGTGAACGGTGTGGAATAAGAACTAGAATAGAATAGGCAGCTATGTGCAGGAATACAAGAACACTTACTGGGCAAGATTTCCCAAAGCTTCCAGAAGATTTAAAAAACACACAACTCGCATTAAAATGTGTCTCAACCCAAAAGGTTGCTCAAAAAATCTCAAGAAACTGTACATGGATCTGAAGCTAAAAGAGCAGTGAACATTTAAAACTTCATTTCACCGAGTACCCATTTTCACTCCCCAAAAACTGGCTGCATATGAGCATGGAACTACTTTTTGATGAGGGAGGAAGTTCATAGACAAGTTAATGTGGTTCTGAGTAATTTGGAGAGGAGGGGGAGGAGGAATCCACACACACACACACACACACACACACACTGAAGTAAAGTTGCTCAGAATCTTGTCACTGTCACAAGCTTGCTAGATGTCTCAGATCTGGATCTGCTCCATGTTTGCCCTTCTGGCACAATAGGAAACCTTTAATGGATGGCCAAGACTATATATTTTAAAAGCAACCTTTCGGATTGAGACACATTTTAATGTGAGCTGCGTGTTTAAATCTTGGCAGAATTTAATATTATTTGTCATGGTTTTGACAGATAAAAATTAAAAAAGCTTAAAAATAAACAGCTATTTAAATTTTCACACTTTCAGGAAATTATGGGTGGTTCAGACAAATATTTAGTGAAAGTAGATGTTAACATTCACAAAGCTTTATAGCCATTAAAACACGTTGTCAACATCAGTGTGAACACATACAAAGTAAACATCCTTGAATCAAACTAAGTACTCAAGCAGCACTTTTCTTACTTTGTCTGTAAATTTCGATCACCCATGCAAATATTTTTCATCAGTGTATGTGTACAGTAAAATTGAAATTTTACCAATAAAAGTCAAATCCTTCCAAGCCTAGTAGCTGGCAAGGTCTGGAGTCTGAACTAAGTTAGAAACCATTCAGATACAGAAGAAATAAACACAAGAACAGCCACACTGGGTCAGACCAATGGTCCCTCTAGCCCAGTATCCTGTCTTCAAACACTGGCCAATGTCAGGTGCTTCAGGGGAACGAAAACAACAGGGCAGTTATTGAATGATCCATCGCCTGTTGTCCACTCCCAGCATCTGGCAGTCAGAAGCTTAACTATCTTAGCTTTTTTACTTTCTCCTCATATGGAAGCTATTCCATACACCTAATCATTTGTTACCCTTTTCTGTACTTTTTCCAATTCTAATGCATCTTTTTTGAGATGGGGAGACCTGAACTGGATGTTCTTTTTTAGCTATGGGTGCACCATGGATTTATGTAGTGATATGATATTTTCTGTTTTATATCAATCCCTTTCCTGGTGGTTCCTAACATTCAGTTCACTTTTTTGACTGGAGCTGCACACTGAACAGATGTTTTCAGAGAACTAGCCGCAATGACCCCAAGATCTTTCTCTTGAGTGGTAACAGGCCTGTTTGCATAAGCACTAGCTAAACAGACAGTGCAAATACCATATGCTGAAAATATATCTGTGGGTGCGTTAACATTGCTGATGAGAAACTTAACTTGTCATTTTCCAGTTTTTAGCCATTAAATTCTCAGCTTTCATATTAACATTGTCTTTCGGCGTTTGACAAAAAGGCAGATCTTTCCCCTTACAGTGTGTGTGCTGAATAGTGTATTTGATTGCCTGGTGCTACATGAGGACATAATGAAAGACCATGCGTTGCCTAGCCAGCCCTGCTGCACTTCTCAGGTGGATGTATGCACTTTGGCTGTGTTCCTCTTTCATCTGAAGCATGAGACAATCCTGTAGAGATGTACCACCAGCACTACTTTTGCTTAATTAGCCTTGGGTAGAAACGGTCTGAAAAAGGAGTGCAAAGCCTATTTGTTTAATAGTAAAACTATCACTTTTGCACCATTGGCAAAGCAACATAAGGTCTGTCATGAAAAGGGCTCAATTCCAGTAAGGTCATGTCAGCTTTTGATCCTTCCAGGCACAAAAATCAAAGTCCCATGACGTCAGAGTGTTTTTGATGACAGCTCCTGTCTGCTGGGTGTGTACATTAGACACACCCCTTGGCACCTTTAGCTAGAGGAGCAGGATGTGCCCAGTGTTTTTAGTTCAAATTTCCCATCATTTATTCTATGGTGTTGGTCTCTGCTCTTCTACTCCTGAAGCAGCTGCATTTCATCAATTAAGAACATAAGAGCAGCTATACTGGGTCAGACGAAAGATGCATCTAGCCCAGTATCCTGTCTTCCGACCGTGGCCAATGCCAGGTGCCCCAGAGGGAATGAACAGAACAGGTAACCATCAAGTGATCCATCCCCCGTCACCCATTTCCAGCTTCCGGAAAACAAAGGCTAGGGACACCACCCGTGCCCACCCTGGCTAATAGCCACTGATGGACCTATCCTCCATGAACTTCATCTAGTTCTTTTTTGAACCCTGTAATAGTCTTGGCCTTGGCAACATCAGTTCTATTTGTAAGGCACTTCGCCAGCCTTGAACATGAAAGGGACTACATACACAGCCTTGGAGTGAGTGTGCAGTCATGGGGATCACACTGCTTTGAAGCAGCCCATCCAAGTTTGCATCCTGTCCTGCAGCTAGACCTGATGGAGTCCTTATCTCCACCCCATCTGCCAACTGCAGGAGGGCGCAAACCTTGGAAGGTGGCATGAAGCCACTCTCTTTCAACAAGTGCTAGGGCAGCTGTTGAGCAGTGGACTGACTCCACATGGGGGAGGGACTGGAGAGAGGGTAAAAACCCAAAGTACAGAGTGGAGGCCCCAGAGCTCTCCTTTACACAAGGGTGAAATTGAGCTGCTGAAGTCCCAACGTTAACGAGATATCTGAGAAGCAAGCTCTGTTCTTTACCATTTCTGGAACCAGAACATTTTTGTCAATGATGCCAAGAACAAGAGTTCATCAAAGCCCCATGCATTCACTCTCCAGGGCATACCACCTCTTCCAGAACCAGGCACTTGCATTCTCCAGTAGCAACAGGGGTAAGATCGCTTTATGCCGTGTATGAACACAACCAATTTTACTCTGAAGACCCACAGGAGCAAAAGAGCATGATTTTCCAAAACACTTTTCCAACCATAGCCATACATTAAATAGTTACTGGTCAGATTAAAGTGTGTACTATATTGCACACTTAGCCATGTCATAGGACTTAAGCTGTCTAATATCTGGACACTGACTGCTCCATGTATCCTGCAGAGATGAACAGCTCAACCCTCTAGGGAAAGAGGCAGTCTGTATAAACCAGTGTACTATGCAATTAAAAATGAACCAACCATCTAATGAGTCCTCCAGACTGGAGAATGGGATTGCGACTGGTTCCCCTCCAAGGTGCCACCTGGAACTGGGGAACCACTGAACCCCCCTGACCCACCAGCCTGGGCTCCCTTTACACCGTATCGCTATGATAAACTCTCAAGCCCCACCCCCACAGCACACATAGAGGTAGGGACACACCCAGCTGCAGTTACAAACAGACACAGTGATCAGCTCTGCATGGGAAGGCTCCAGCTAAGGAGCTTCCCAACTGCTCAGGTACACACCCTCTCTGGAGTGTAAACCTAAAGTTATACCATCTTGTGTTGCACAGGGAACTCAGTGTGGAGAGGAATATACACAGCTTCCTGCCCCAAGTTATGACTCTCCCACACTGGTTTTAAACAAAGCAAAACCACGTTCATTAACTACAAAAAGAAAGAAAAAAAAAAAAAAAAGGTAGATTTTAAGTGATTATAAGGCATAGCAGATCAAAGCAGATTACCTAGAAAATAAACAAAAAAAACACAATCTATACTTAATATACTAAAGAAATAGGGTGAGGATCTGCTATTCATATCCAAAGTGATGGTACCAGCTGGCTGCAGATTCTTAAGGGGCAAGCTGCACTGGCTTACAGCTTAGAAACCCCAGTGTTCCATTCACAGGCTAAAAGCCCGTTAGCCTGGGTCCAGCACTTCCTCCAGTTCAGTCTGTGTTCCGCGGGTCTCTTTCCAGGAGTCTCTTTGGGTGGGGAGACACTGAAGAACCATGATGTCACCAGGGTGACCAGATGTCCTGATTTTATAGGGACGGTCCCCATTTTGGGTCTTTTTCTTATATAGGCTCCTATTACCCCTCATCCTCGTACTGATTTTTCCACACTTGCTGTCTGGTCACCCTAGATGTCACTCCCTGCTTTATACAGCCTTAGCATAGGGCTGGAACTCTGTTTCGAAGCTTGGTTCCCATGTCAGCCAGTGGAAAAGTACTGATATCCCAAGATGGAGCCCAGCACCAGGGGACCTGATCACACATTCCTGGAGTGTCACAGCAGCCACGAGTCAGAGGCTGTTTGCAGCATCCTAAAGCCCCTCCCTTCCTCCCCCTCAGGTGGGCAATAAGCTTCTTCTAAGGCCTGTTGTTCTCCCTAATGGTTCATTAACTTGAACGGGCCCTTCCCAGCCAGCCATCTAGACAGAGAGCCTTTTGCCTAGTGGGCGTTCCCCAGGCATAAACACATTTGTAATACAGATACATAGTCAATAGTCCTGACTTCAGATACAAAAATGATACATGCATACAAATAGGATATTCAGTAAATCATCTTTCCAATAATCTCAGATGACCTATCTTGCATAAGATACATTATGATTATGTTATAATTATATCATATCTCTATGAAGAATATAGGGTGCAGTGTCACAGTGACAATGAAAACTTTCTGCTGAAAACGTTCAGGTGAAATAGGTAAATGAAGAATGTTACAGATTTAAAGACAGTTGAATTACTTCAGGAGTTTGGCAATTCAGATGACAGATGCAGCTTTAACTCACCGAATGGGAGAAAGCTAGAAACATACATGTGTGTCACAATAAGTGGCTGCTGTTTCAGACTTCAGTTTGTTTCCTCCCTCCCACATCAAATATATATGTTTAAAGCTACAAGCAAAGCCACCAAGCAAAAAAGGCCGAGTCCTCAAAAAAAAAAAAAAAAAAAAAAAAAAAACCACACACACACACACACACACACTTTAAAAGGCTAGTTTTTAGGTAAGATCAAAAAAGTCTGTTAACAGCCCAACATCACTATGGAATCTTTTACGCCAGAGGATGTTAAAGCACTTAAACACAAATCAAACTATACAGACAGGGATCATTTCACCCGGCACTGAAATGCAGCCGCTTCTGGTATGAAACACAACAGCAGATTAGAAAGCACAGCAGCACTGCACATCTGTTTAGAATGGCCCATCAGATGGAAGCTACATGGGGAAACTAGAAAGGTCAAACCATATCAGATTTGGATTTTGGCCAGGGGCCTGGAGTTAACACCCCTAGCATTTAAAAACTTTATGCAGTGCTTTGAATAGAGCTATGGGATCTTCAGTCAAAAAGTAGAGGTCAGGACCTCATACGTTTCGTCCAACAGATGGCACCAGGCAGCAGGGCCAGCCCTATGGAAAATGGCACCCTGGGTGAGACTGTAGGTAGAGCGGGGCAGAGGGGCTAGCAGCACAGAGCATGGGGGTAGACCAGGTCTGGGGGTGGACCGCGGCTGTGAGCACAACAGGACTGGGGGGTGCAGCTGTGTGGCGATGGCAGGGGGTTGTTATTGTAACATCTTCTTGACCGTGCCCTCCCCCAACCACCCCTAAGGTTGGCCCTGCCAGGCAGCAAGAGAATGAGGGTCCCAGCAGCCTATCCGAGCACAACAAGACACTAAATTTAATGCATTTACAGGTCAGAGCTCAGCTAATTTGTGTTCTGAAGTTCCCTTTCATCTTCCACCCGCCTTGGCTTTTTAGCAGCTTACTAAGCAAGCAGAATTCGAAACTGGAACGCTGCTCTCTGCCCATTCTCTCCAGAGCCTGCATGACCCCTTCTGTGATAAATGAAGGAGGGAAGTAGCTCCTTTTTATGGACACCCAGCTACCAGTTAACTAAAAAGTCCCTCTTGGTGGCTGTTCTCTGCTTGCTTTACCTGTCCCCCAGGTACAGGAAAGGGCACCTGACCAAAAGAGCCAATGGAAAGGCTAGAACTTTTTAAAATTAGGAAAGAAGCACTCTCTTTGTGTCTGTGGTTGTTCTCTAGAGAGCAGAGACAGAGCAGCAATGCTGTAAGCAGCTTAAGCCAGGTATGATCACAAATCATCAGATCATATCTAGAACTACTTATCTGGAACTTCCAAAATGTGTAAGTAGATCAGGACATTTAGAAAGACACGATTAGGGCAGGGCCAGCTCTACAGTTTTCGCCGCCCCAAGCAGTGCACCGAATTACTGCCACAGACAGCGGGGGCAGTCCATGTGCCCTTAGGGCGGCAGGCACATTTCCGCAGAGGCAGCAATTCGGCAGCAGCTTCTATGTTTAGCTGTCTGCGGCGGCTTCAGCTAAACATAAGAGCTGCTGCCGAATTGCCACCACCGCGGAAATGCGCCTGCCGCCCTAAGGGCACATGGACTGCCCCCACCGTCTGTGGCGCCAATTCGGCGTGCTGCTTGGGGGCAAAACAACAACAGGGACTGCCGCCTCTTGCAGGTTGCCACCCCAAGCACCAGCTTGGAAAGCTGGTGCCTGGAGCCGGCCCTGGATTAGGGTTATTTCTATTTATTTCTTATGGCTAGTAGATTCCTCTGTGCTAACCCTAGATGCTTCTGTTTGCTTGTAACCTTTAAGCTGAACCCCCCAAGGACGCTATTGGGTGCTTAATTTTTGGAATTGCTCTTTTAAAATCTAGCAAAAGCTTAAGTTCCAGATATATTCTCTTTCTTTTTTGTTTCTAATAAAATTTACCTTTAAGAACAGGATTGAATTTTTGGTGTCCTAAGAGGTTTATGCATGTTGTTTGATTAGCTGGTAGCAACAGCTAATTTTTTCCTGTGTGTTCTCTCTCAGCTCTTCCCTGGGGGGCGGGGGGGTGAAAGAGCTTGAGGGTAGCCCACAGGGAGGAATTCCCAAGTGTGCCTTCCTGGGTCCAAGGGCGGGGGGGGTTGCATTTGGGTGGTGGCAGTGTTTACCAAGCCAAGGTCAGAAAAAAGCTGTGACCTTGGGAGTTTAATACAAGCCTGGAGTGGCCAGTATTAAATTTTTAAAATCCTTGGGGGGCCCCCCACCTTCTGCACTCGAAGTGCCAGAATGGGGATTCAGTCTTGACACCTTTCTTCTGCAAGATGTCTGCCTGCTCCAGCTACAGTATATCCTGCTCACAGGACTACGTACCCAAAGGCCACATCAGTTGCTACTTGAATTCCAATCCAATTACCAAAAAAGCCAAAGGTCACATTTTGATTTTCAGAAGAGGATGTCCAAGACAGTACTAAACTTGTCTGTAGTAGGGTGGGGAAAACCCTTTCACAATCTCTTCTTACAAGGCTTCCAGTAATGCTAGAAAGGTTCTCAAACAAAACAGCATTATTCACACTCCAGTATCTTCTAGGGGCCCCAACAAACATCTGAACCTCATTGTGCTAGAGATGTATGTATTCAAAGATCTCAATGGGATGCCCATACATCTTTGAATAATGTTGCTGCTGAAATAGATAATTACCTTAAATAATTTGGAAGAACGGAATTACAATATATGTTCCCCAGTTTCTTCTTTTCCATGGCCCTGGGATTCCCATTTTCAACGCTGGCCTTAACACCAGCTCTCAGCGATGTGACCAAGGCCACAGAATCTTTGTCTCTGTGCCCTTAGCTATGGTACAGGCATGATAGCTGGGAACCCATTAAAGATTAAATGTGTTAAGTATTGTCTAATGACCTCCTCCCGTTCCAGCAACACATTGAACCCTATTTTGGAGCTTATGCTGCACCAGTGAAGAGGACCCAGGGAACTAAAGACAGGTCAGCCTAACTTTGATAACTGGAAAGATACTGGAACAAATTAGGTGCTTACAAATTGATTAGAGGATAACAGGGTTACAAGAAAGTCAACATCGATTTGTCAAGAACAAGTCATGCCAAACCAACCTAATTTCCTTCCTTGACAGGGTTACTTGCCTTGTGGATGGGGGTGGGAAGCAATAGACATGATTTACATGGATTTTAGTAAAGCTTTTGACAGTCCCACATGACAGTCTCATAAGGAAACTAAGGGAATGTGGTCTAAATGAAGTTACTATAAAGTGAGTGCACAACAACTGGTTGGAAAAACTGTACTCAAACAGTAGTTATCATTGCTTCCCTGTCACACTCGGAGGACATCTCTAGAGCGGGGTCATTGTTGGGTCTGGTACTATTCCAGAATTTCATTAATGACTTGGATAATGGAGTGGATAGCATTTTTAAAAAAATTTAGGATGGTTTGCAAGCCCAATGCATGTGAAGATTAGAATTCAAAAGGACCCTGACAAAATTAAAGAATTGGTCTGAAATCAACAAGATGAAGCTCAAAAGAGACAAGTGCAACCTACTATACTAAGGAAGGAATAATCATCTGCACACCTACAAAATGGAGAATAACTGGCTAGGGGGGAGCACTGATGAAAAGGAGCTGGGAGTTATAATAGATCAAACTGAAAATGAACCCATAATGGGATGCAGTTGCAAAAAAAAAAAAAAAAAAGGCTAAAGTTCTGCAGCTGTATCCATGTAAGCCATGGGAGGAAATTGTCTTCTCTACTCAGCACTGGTGAGACCTCAGCTGGAGGACTGTGTCTAATTCTGAGTGCTACATTTTAGAAAAGATGTGAATAAATTGGACAAAGTCCAGAGGAGAACAAAAAATGATGAAAAGGTTTTCAAAAAACATGACCTATAAGAAAGGTTAAAAATGGGGCAAGTTTAGTCTTGAGCAAAGAAGACCGAGGAGGGACCTGATAACTCTTCAGATAAATTAAGGGCTGTTAGAGAGAGGACGGTGATCAGTTGTACTCCACATCCATTGGAAGATAGCACAAGAAGTGATGGGCTTAATTTGCAGCAAGGAAGATTAAGGTTAGATATTAGCAGGGCCGGTGCAACCCATTAGACGTCCTAGGCGGTCGCCTAGGGCGCTAGCATTTAGGGGGACGGCATTTCGGGTTCTTCAGCGGTGACCGTGGCAGCCAGATCTTCAGCCGTCCTGGTCGTCGTCGGCATTTAGGCGGAGGGAGCTGGGGCAGGGGGCCGCGAGGAGGGCTGCCTACAGCAAGTGGGGGGGGCGGCACGCAGGGAAACTCCCCGCCCCGCCTCCTCCACGCCCCGCCTCCTCTCCTGAGCACGCCACCCCGCTCTGCTTCTCCCACGTCCCAGGCTTGCAGTGCCAATCAGCTGTTTGGCACAGCAAGCCTGGAGGTGGAAGAACTGGAACAACGACGACGTGCTCAGGCAGGAGGTGGAACAGAGGTGAGCTGGGGCGGGGAGCTGCCGCACGGCTCCCTGGGCCGCGGGGAGCTGCTGAGGGGGACATGGAGCTGCCGTGGGGGGGGGGGGCACACCTTAGGGCAGAGGGGGGGCAGAGAGCTGCCACAGGGCTCGGGGAGGGGCAGGGGGGCGCAAGGTGAAAGTTTTGCCTAGGGCGCAAAACATTCTTGCACCCACCCTGGATATTAGGAAACGATTTCTAAGTAGAAGGGAAGTTAAATTCTGGAAGGGAGGTTGTGGAATCCCCATCTTCGGATGTTTAAGAACAGGATGGACAAACTCCTATCAAGGATGGTCTAGGTTTACTTCTTCCTGCCTCAGCGCAGGACACTAAATTTGATCATCTTTCAAAATCCCTTCCCACCCTGCCCATCTGATCACATGAAAACCTAGGCCTACCTTGGTACCACTGGGACAAAAGGCTCTACGAGGACAAGGCTATCATTCTAACTACTGTGCTGTTGGGACCTGATCCTGCGGAGCTACCAAGCACCCTGGACAACAGGCTCCAATCCCCCGTTGCAGGGTAAGGCCCCTAGCATAGATAAAACCATTGGGGGGAGGGCAGTGTTAGACTCCATAATGCAGAATATCCATCTCAAGCAGGTCCCAGACATCATGAATAATTTGCACAGGTTGTCTCCACTACGTTTCCGCTCTGTGGATAAATGCCTACATCCTGCTATTTAGTTGTGCGCACCACTTCCATTAGTGGTTATAGAGTTAAGAATGCAATTACCCTACCAGAAAAAAAACCAAAGGCCCATTTACCTCAATATCCGTTTCCAGCAGCGGTCAATGCTAAATGCTCCACAGGAAGGAGTAAAGGTCCCACAGCACATCTAAATCATGCAATACTACACCACAGCATTGGGAAGGGGGAAGAAATTCTCTTCGCAACTCCAGTGGGTGATCACTTTGTACCCTGCTGCAGGAAGGTCGGGTGTTTTAACCTGCCTAGTATAACCACAAATGTCTTATTTCAGCCCAACATGAAGCATGCAAGACCAGGGGAAGGGACTGGGGGAAGAGGAGTGAGACATTCTTAGAGAGGGGTGTGGAATAAACTTCCAAAAAAGATTAGACAAATCCACGTTCTCAGCATTCTTAGATAAAGCTCTTCCATAAGGTTGTCAGATGCCCAGTTTTGAACCAGAACGCCAGGACCCTGCACCCTAACCCTCTGCCCCATCGTGGAGTCCCATTCTGCACCCCCTCCTGGAGCCTACACCCACCCCAATCCCCTGCCCCAGCCCTGAGCCACCTCTGCACCCCAACCCCTCATTCCTGGCCCCACCCTAGAGCCCACAAACTCAGCCGGTGCCTGCACCCCAACCCCCTGCCCTAGCCCAAAGCCCTCTACACCCTGAACCCCTCATTTTTGTCCCCTCCTGCACCCCAACCCTCTGCCTGGAGCCCTCTCCTGTACCCCAAACCCCTCATACACAGTCCCACCCAACTGGATCCCTCACTCCCCTCCTGCACCCCACCCCCTGCCCAGTTAAAGTGAGTGAGGGTGGGGGACAGCAAGCAACAGAGGAAGGGGGGATGGAGAGAGCAGGGGCGGAGCCTCAGGGAAAGGGTGAGAGTGTTTGGTTTTGTGCAATTAAGGAAATTGGCAATCCTACCCTTCCAGCCAATCAGACCATCAGCCAACCTCCCCCGCACCCCCAGGCCAAAACCCCACACTTATCTGAAGCAGAGATTTGTCACATGAAAGAGGGAAAACAGCTCAAAACCCCAGAGTGATTAAGGGTTTTGCTATTGCTACCCTATTTTAGGTGGAAGGTTCTCAGATATTATGGTGATGAACAGAAGGACAAGAACCTATAATTATAAGGTTATTGTGGGAGTGCACTGTCATAGCTTTCCTACTCAGATCTGAACCTTAGAGTTCAGAACATAAGATGCTAGCATGAAACCTCCAAGCTTAATTACCAGCTTAGATCTGATATCACTGCCACCAGACAGGAATTTCAGTGCCTGCCTCACTCTGGTCTCCCCAAAACCTTCCCTGGGGGACCCCAAGACTCAGATGCCCTGAGTCTCACAACAAAGGGAAATAACCCACTTCCCTTCTCCCTCTTTACCTCCTCCCAGTCTTCCCCTCCCTGGGTTACCCTGGAAGATTACTGTACTTAAACTCCTGGAATTACAAAACAGAGAGGAAAATTCACCTTTCCCCCTCATTCTTGTCCCTCCTACCAATTCCCTGGTGAGCTGCAGGCTCAATCCCCCCTGAGCCTCCACTAGGAAAAAATCCAACAGGTCTTAAAAAGAAAGCTTTCTATAAAAAGAAAGAAAAAGACATAAAAATGGTCTCTGTATCAAGAAGACAATATACAGGGTCAATTGCTTAAAAGAAAACATGAATAAACAGCCTTATTCAAAAAGAAATACAATTTAAAACATTCCAGCAACTACACACATGTAAATACAAAAACAATATAAAAATCTATATTGTCTTATACCTGTACTTACAACTGGGAAACAGAAGATTAGAAAGCCTGAAGATAGAGAGATCCTCTCTCAGAGCCGAGAGAGCACTAGAACAGAACAAAGAACACACACCCAAAAACTTCCCTCCCTGAGCTTTGAAAAATCCGGTTTCCTGATTGGTCCTCTGGTCAGGTGTTTGGTTCCCTTTGTTAACCCTTTACAGGTAAAAGAAACATTAACCCTTAGCTATCTGTTTATGACATGCACACTAATAAAAAAAATTGACTAAACACTTCTGTAAAACTCAGCATAACAATTTAGTGCTTCTGGAGGTACCAAAAAGATTAAGGGGTGTAAACATGGAGGAAGAAGAATCATGCAAGGCAGGGCAAAGGGATCTAGTCAGAAATAACGAGAGGTGAGAGAAGAGGCTAACAAGCAAGAAAAGAGGTTTAAGCTAATGTCAGCAAAACCTTTCTAATAGGGTGATCCACTAGGCAGTTGAAAGGTCTCCAAAGGGAAGTGGAAGCCCTGTTATGATTTATATTGAAGACAGACTGGACAACGCTCTGGAAAATGTAGATTTTAGGAAACAATCCTGCAGCAGTGATCACACACACACCCACCCCGGTATACACGAAATGACCAAACAGGTCTTTCCTGCCACACATCCTGCACCAGAATCTATAATTTACTGTAGATGGTCTATGAATATTAAATGAGAACATTTCTCCAGCTCTCTCAAGAATCAGTATTGCCAGTGGACAAGCACTAACGCTCACAAGGCCACTGAGTAGCTGGCTGATTCTCAAGTGTCATCATTGCCACCGCAGTGATGTCATTTAAAATTGAATTTTTGTTGTAAGCAAGGTTTTTTTGGCCTTTGTCTCTGTGTCAGCAGCCACCGCTACAGAGTTCTTGGCAGCAGATCCATGTTCAGTGCTGCCTAATTCAGGGATGGTGTTAACATCACATACTTGCTTCAAGCCAAGAAAAGGTTGCTCCATTTGTTTTTATAAATGCAATGCCAGTGATCCCTATTCCCCAGAAAGACAGTTTTTGAAGTTCCCTTTCACCTCAGAGCACTTGAGGTTTCACCAGACATGAAACCAGCCCTTACTGCTTGGACAAACAGGCAAAGTACAATGAATGTAATTGCATTTTTCAGTGCGTATTTGCTAAGCTTCGAGAGATCAGATGGCGTTGAGGAAGAGCAATGAGATATGGTAGATTTCATCTTTTGGTCACCAATTCAAATCCAACCCAGGTCAGCAGTGACCTCAAGTCACAACCACCTGGGGGACATACAGTATTATGTGTGAAGAAAGTCAATAGTCTCAATGTTGTTGTAATGGACGAGTATTCACAACCCCAAACCACTACCCGTGACAAGGCCACAGAGACAAGTTCTCTCTCCCTCCAGAATAGGCAGTTTCCCCAAGCATATTAGGATAATTTGGGCAGGAAGCTGGCAGTGACACTCTCCACACTGAACTTCTCAGGAGGTTAGACTTTCATCCTCCAGGTCTGTTAACCTGGCATCTCTCAAACACAGCTGGTTTGCATGAGTAACTGAATTTCTTCCCAATTAATTTAAAAAAATACCCCCAAGGAGAGCTTTAGACATTTGAAATAGGTTCTTGAGCAACACAAGTTTACAGAAACTACAAATTTTTATTGAGATATGCAAAAAAAGCCATACTAGCATGCTTCAGTTCCATACTGGCCATAATTCCTTTGGAAACGTCTCCTACGCCCTCCACGCACCTGACCTGCAGGCTTGTCAGAAACATATTTGAAGTCTATTTTAATTAGTTATATTACCGTAGCGCCTAGGGGTCTGATCATGGAACAGGACTCCTGTGCTAGCTGCTGTACAAACAGAACAAAATGACAGTCCCTGCCCCTAAGAGCTTACAACCAATGCATTACACAAGACAATAGATGGATACAAACAGATGAGGGAATGTGACTGTAAGCACCCCTGTATGCACATCCTACACACTACTGCAATCATGTTTGTACAAAAGATACCTTGTATGGTATCATTTGTCCTCCCCACAACTTGCCTCTTCCAAGAAAGATCCCACTCCTTCCTGTCCGAAAGGGAAGCAATGGCACATTTTCCAGCAGCGAGAGCAATGGAGAAGTCCTATGGTGCTGGGGAGCTGGTCAGCCTGAATGGAAAAAAACAAGGATGCTAGAGAGCAAATAAATTGGGAACTAGGTCTGAAGAGAGCCAGCCATTGCTTGACGCTGGTGCTGATGAATAGAGCTTCTGGGAATTTTCCAAATAAATGTTTCTTCATTAGAAGATGCTGATTAAAAACAGATTTTTTTAGTCAGAGTCACAGAAGTGCAGGGCTGGAAGGGATCTCCAGAGATCATCTAGTCCAGCCCCTTGTACTGCAGCAGGACCAACCATACTTAAACCATCTCAGACACTGTTTGTCTAGTCGGTTCTCAAAAGCCTCCAGTGATGGGTTTTGGTGCTTTGCAGAGTGACCTCAACATCCCTTCCTCATTCCACACTTCCCCCAAACCATCGGCCCTGTAATGTGCAGCCCTGTCACTCAGGCTCAGAAGTTAAGTCTGCCGCTCTCTTAAAAAGACAGTGTCTAGAAGTTTATCATCTTAACTGGGGTTAGCAAAAAGTGTTTTAATCAGAGCACTGAACTGGTTTATAGTAAAAAGTAAAACAAGTTGATTGAACAAAAAGGTATAAAGCATAGACAGGGTAACAAGCAAACAAACGTAAAACTTAATTTCCGCAAGTTATAATCTTTGCCTAAGCAGCTCTCACCTGTCTTCAGTTCCCAGAGACTTCAGCCCGCTTGGCTGAAGGATCCAAGTGTTCTGTGATTTCTTTGGGCATCTATCACTTTAGCAGCTAAATATCTCCTCCCTCTCCCTCCCCCAAAAGCCCTCTTTATATCTTCCCAAAGCACATTGGCCCTGCTGCAAGAGGCAGAAAGGTTTCCTGGGGGTGCAACCTCCAGCCCCGATCAAGATTGTTAAGTAGTTAACCTCATGCTTAGGGACCAAGCAAGAATAGGACCACATTGGCATCATACAAACAGTAGCAGACAAAGAAAAGCTTAGAACTAAACAGACAAGACAGAAGGTAGCAGAAAGGAATGCAACATACAAGCAAACATGAACAGAGGCCGGTCAGCAAACTGCATGTTAGTGCCACTTAAAAAAAAAAAAACAAACGTTCGCTGCATGGGATTTAAAAACGCATAGATTCCAAAGCCAAGAGGGATCACAGGGGTCATCTAGTCTGACATCTTCTATAAAACAGATCACAGAACTTCCCCAAAACCATCCAACCTTTTAAAAATAGGTCACTGATGAAGAATCCACCACAATCCTTGGTAAATTGTTCCCATGGTTAATCATCATCACTGTTACAAATGCATGCGTTATTTCCAAGCTGAATTTGTTTAACATCATCAATTTCCAGCCACTGTGTTGACCACTCTCTGCTAGACTGAAGAGCCCATTCTTAGATATTGTTCCCCATGCAGATACTCAGACTAACAAAGAGAAGGTTAGGGAGTAACTTGATTAAGTTAAATAGACTCAAAAAGCGTGATCACTGAGACATTTTTTGATCCTTTAGTCATTCTCATGACTCATCTCTGAAGAGTATCCAATTTATCAACATCCTTCATGAATGGCGGGCACCAGTATTCCAGCAGCAGTCATACCAGTGCCAGATACAGAGGTCCCCCATCCTGTGAGTAGGCTATATTCTTTATTTCTAGCTTTATCCATTTAGAGGTATTAAAATGCATATTGTTTGATTGGTCCCATTTTACCAAGAGATCCAAGTCACTCAAAATCAGTGACCCGTCCTCTTCATTATTTAATACTGCCACAGTTTTTGGGTCATCTGAGAACTTTATCATTGATAACATTCGGGTCTTTTTCCCCCAGGTCATTGATAAGAAATGTTAGTGGCAAGACCCCATTGGAAACTCCCGAGCTTGATGATGGATTCACTGTTTACAATGACATTGAGACTTCTCAGTTAGCCAGTTTTTAATCTGTTTCAACGTATGCCGTGTTAATTTTATAACGTGCTACTCTTTAATCAAAATGTCATGCCAATCCAAATGCTTTACAGAAGTGTACAGATGTCAACTCTATTATTAGTAGTAGTAAATGTAGGAGACTGTACTAGAAGATCTCTCGAGGTCCCTTGCAGCCCTACGATTCTATCTTTATCGACCGAACTGGTAGTCTCATCAAGAAGTTAGACTGGATCTTTTTTCCATAGACTCATGTTGATTTGCATTAAATTACATTACCCTCCTTTAACTCTTCATTAAATCCAGTTTAAGTGAGGAGAGAATTAGCTACTACAGTGGATGGGGAGCTGCTACGTAATACTTTTCTGTACACACTCGGTGGTTTATTAGGCTTTCCTGCATGTATGTATTCGCTGTTGGAAAAACAAGCAGGAAAGCAGAAAAGGCTCTAGATAAGCAACCTACCAAACACTTAGAGGCACTTACATGACAGTGACCTACTCCCTGGCTCTAGCCCGAAGTTGCATAGCTGTTTTGCCACTGCAGGGAGACAACAGATTAAAGAGCTACAAACAGAGAGAGGGAGGTAGTCTCGGCAAGGAGAGGGAAATCAAGACGACTGATCCTTAAGAACACTCTCCTTGAAGCAGACAATGTGAACCATGTGAGAAAAGGGAACAGATTATAACAAGCAGACCGTAGCCATCAAAGGGGTGGGGCATAAGTCAGCTGGAAGTTCAGACCTACCAGGATCCCTGTGTGGAAGATGGATAGACACCTGGTAAGTTATAGTCTGCTTATTGTTTTAAGGCCTTTCTCTGAAGGGCTTTTGTTCTAAACAAGTACTCTGATCACTGTGTTAGTCACTGGTCCCGTTCCTAAAGGAAACGGAGCAGCAACAATACAAGTCAGGCCTGCTGAGGTAACATGTTAAGAACCTGGGGACTGCAGCTCAAGGACCGGCCTGAGAGTGAGGGAAATCGTACAATTTCATGCCAAGAAAGGGAGGACAGTGCAAGGCCTGAGACCTCAGAGCAGTGCATTCCATAGCCACTACAAAAAGTCAGAGGTACAGTTAGCCCAAGAACTAGCCACAGCTAAAGGGAAAGACAAAGAAAGAGGGAGGGGACAGGAAATAGACATGGGTGAAATTTCCAGTGTCAGTTTTGGGGCAAACAAAACTATTTGAGTTCAGGAAACAGTTTCAGCTGATTTAAAAAAAAAAAAAAAAAAAGTGATTTTTTTTTAAAAGAATGAAAAAGGGTGTGAAATTTCAAACTTCAGCAAATTTTTTTTAAAAAAAGCTTTAAAAATGGTAAATATCTGAAAACTTAGGACACCCCAAAAATTGTCTGAAGTCTAATTAAACATTGTTGAACCCTAAATGAAATTTTTACTTCGGTGCGAGAAACTCAAGTTTCAGTTTTGGTTAGAAGCAAAGTAAATTTTTTTGGAATTTTCAGCTCAACCATCAACGTGAAAAAAAAATCAGTTATTTGCACAAGTGTAGAACAAAAGGGCAGGTGAAGTGAAACCAAGGTGAACAGAATGAATGAGAAGGTGGGAGGGCATTGGAGCAAACAGCCAGTCAGCATCAGGGAGAGAACATGCAGACAAAAATCTGTAGAAAATACACTAAACCACTGAAGACAGCATTGTCCGCCAGTCCTAGATTCAAAACCTTCTGAATGCTGTGCACCGAATACTGTGATCTTTCAAAGCCCAATGTCCTGTCTGCTCTGCATGGACTTTAAGGAGTAAGGTTATGTCTACACTGCGTTCCTTGCAGCAGCACAGCAGTGCCTCTACAGCCAGGCTACTGTAGGGTACATGGCATAGCCACTCTTTGCCAGCAGGAGAGTGCTCCTGCCAGCAAAATAAAAACGGCCCCAACGAGGGGCAGTAGCTATGTCCATGTAAGAGCATCTCTTGTCACCATAGTGCTCTCCATGCCGGCACTTGTCGTCATTAAAACTTCTGTTGGTCGGGAGGGTGGTTTTTTCACACAAGTTTTACTGATAAAAGTGCAGTGTAGACACAGTCTAAGAGTAGGAGTTTGAGTCCCTGAGGACTTGTGGGCCTTTTCTTCTCATTATTGTGCCGTGAGCTGCAACCCGCCAAACCACAAGGGGCAGCATTTCAGTGCTGTACCTGGGCAGATTGCGCTTCCTTGCACAAGAGGTGATACAACTCCAATTCAGGAAGGTACTTTGAGATGACCCACTTGCTTAAGCACCTTCTTGAATCAGGGCCTATAAAACACATTATTAGCAGCCACAATCCTGTCATAAGTCTGGATTAATTAAAGCATGTGCCAGCTGTGGTTATTCTCCATGTCAAATTGTTTTCTCCATTTCCGTATCCAGGCTGTTCGCGTGGTTTTGTTGTTGCACCTTTCCACTTCCTCAGCAGCAAACTGAAAATTCTGCATGGCAATGACTAACAGCCTACAAGTCAAAATGTCTGTTTCCACCAAGATAAGGAATCCGGATGAGGGAGTTCCATTTGCTGGCTACCTAGAGTTTTGAAATCCTATCTTCAAGCACAGATCTCCTGCCCAGGGAGCTGGGCAGAGTTTGCACTGCTAAAGAGCACTTCTGGTCCTACCATCAGTTTATTCTGAGTCAGGTGTAAAGCATTCTCTCTCAGATCTTTAAATCCTCAGAGCAACACAGGAAGTGAAGCACCGCATGAAAAAGGATATGTATGAACAGTGAAAATGATTTAAGCCCCCTATTTAGACACATGACTTTGATGTACAAGTGATTTTAAAAAAGATACACCAGTTTGAAGGCATGTCAGCAATGGGTGCTTCCATGGATCTCTGAACTAGTGTCAGCATAACACACCATTGAAGGGGTATGTTACATGTTCCCTTCTGTGACAATTCACAGACATGAGTTACAGCTCCCATCTACAGATCCTTAGCTCAAAAGGTAGCAGTTCATGCTTTTAACTCTGTATGTCTCTGGTTTTCCAGCTGTCATAGGCATCCACTTTGATATTAAACAACACTAGTACTGATATATCAATTAATGAATGTTAGGCAACTGTCACAATACACAATAGGCAGCTATTAAACCCAATTTACAGGTAGAAACACCAAGGCAAGGCAGTTAAGCAATCTTCCCCAACACCGCAGAGCTGCGATAAGAATACTGGAGTTTCTGGCTCCTTGTCCTATGCTCTATCTCCTAGAGAAATACATGGTGGTAAAACAAGCACAGTGAGGAGATCAATGCTGTTAAGAACAAAGAGGTCAGACGAATGAAGGAGCAGGAGAGCACAGAGGCAGAATGAAAGAATATGAGGCAGCAAGTGGAGGAAAGAAAAAGGTATCTCTCGCCTTAGTGATCCCATCTCCTACAACTGGAAGGGACCCCGAAAGGACATTGAGTCCAGCCCCCTGCCTTCACTAGCAGGACCAAGTACTGATTTTTTGCCCCCGATCCCTAAGTGGCCCCCTCAAGGACTAAACTCACAACCCTGGGTTTAGCACGCCAGTGCTCAAACCACTGAGCTATCCCTCAGAAGGGGTGAGCACAGTGAGGGAGAAGAAATGCAGGCAGGAAACGAGAGGTGTGAATTTCTTCAGTGGTATAATTTTGAGCTGCTTATTTTAACATCAAGTAGTTGGGTAAAAAAAATCCCTTTGTGTTCTATAAATAGATACATTCAGGCCAAATTATCCCAATGCCAAAACTAGCACTGGGAGACCTATAAATTACTGCAAAGCTATTACTAATAGTATCCAAATAGCCATTAAGCGTAACTGTTACTATTCCAGCCAACTGGTGGCATGAGGCCAATTAGATGAGTCACACCCTGCTAAGTCACCAACAAGGTTTTTATAAGCCCTCTGTTGCCAGGCAAAACACCCAAGGGCGGCGCGGTGGGGAGCAGGCAAGAGAATTGTTACACATGGCGGTGTGGCGGGAGACTAAGCTTTGTGAGGTGCTGAACAACCACTGCTCACACTGAGCACCTGTAACTTCCCTGGTTCTCAGTGGATCTCAGCATTCAGCCAACAGGCATCCTTTTAGTGGACTTAATTATATGAGTGTTTAAATGCCACGCCCCAGACCACATTTCTGGATGGACGGCTGTATTGTACACAATGGTGTTTGCACGCTGTACTATGTGGGAGACTGAAAAAGCTGCAGAGTAGTTGGAGAAACGTTCCTAAGAACCTTCACGTCATGTATCCTGGACTTATTTATTTAGCATATGTGATTCGGTCAAGCCAAGCCACAGTGTTCTTATCAACAATGTTCAAGGCACGAAGACCTCCAGGAAGTTGAGTCATTCTACAATCCTCACCAATGTATGTTATGCACTGAGCGGAGCACTCTGAATTTTGAGAAGATGAGAGAATTCAGGACATCACATCTATATGCCTAGGCACCTTTAGCAGGAAAAGCCATTGCTAGGAAGCTGGTCCTTGAGACTGGAGGCTAAATCACTTATAATCAAGACAGACCTTTTGCAGAACTCCTGTCAGGTTCATGGTTTCGGAAGTACTGATGCTGTGTGACAGAGGCCAAATATTTATAAACACCCCAAGCATTTTACAAGGGAACTTGATCCCTTCCTCCAGAGAGCTTGCAGTCTAAGGGCTATTGCGAATTACAGCACAATAAAGGAACTCCGGGCGCCCTAGCTCACTGCCTGTCCATACTAGCAAGACACATAGAGGACTCTGTCTCTGCGGTATGATACAGCATGGCCAGAGGGCAGCAGGAGAGTGTTAGGGAGGAAGGTTTGCTATAAATTAACTAGAGCACCTGAAGCCAATTAGAGCACCAGCAGTCAGTCATGTGATAAAAACCCCTGCTTCAGTCAGACAGTGTGGGAGTTGGAGCAGAGAACAGTTTTGAAGAGAGACCAAAAGGAAAGTTTGGAGTGCTGCGGTGGGCTGAGAAATCCAAAAAAACCCTAGGTAAGGGGCACCTGGCTTATGTAGAAGGAGGGCAAGAAGCCCCTTCACAAGCTGAAGGGCAGAAAGAGGGAAGTAGTCCAGGGGAAGGAACCGCTAGTTCAAGTGGTTCACCACAAACCTCAGGGCCCGTGGGTTGGGACCTGGAGAAGAGGGCGGGCCCAGGTCTCTCCCTCTCTACTCCCCTCCTCAAGGACACTAGTGGGGTAATTAAAATACAGATTCAGAGGCAAGCAATGGCGCCCTGAACCTTCCCCAAAGAAGAGAAAGCGTGAGACCCAGCGTAACAGTACCGGCAATTTGCCACAACGGCTACAGCGCTGCTGGTACTCCACCCCGGTGAGCAGAATAACGTTTGCTGCACCTTGGCTACAATGCACAGGTGTCAGTGTAAATGAGGTGTTGGGTTACTGCGCTCTGATCAGCCTCTGGAAACGTTCCATAATCCCCTTAAGTCAAGTGGCCATTCTTGTCATTGTTTTGAACTCCTGTAGGAATGCAGAAATGCCCTTTCAAAGCTCCATTTCTGACAGCCAGCATGCAAGCCACTAGTGTGGAATGCTGTGTGAGAGAGAAAGGCACCGGGCAGGTGGCAGGGGGAGTGCTGCTGTCTGAACTTACAAGACAGCATGCTGACATGCTCTCAGCCCCCCAAAACCCCACTTTCTCTCCCCCTCCATACACACAACACACTCCCTCCCACCCCACCATTTGAAAAGCACATTGCAGTCACTTGCATGCTGGGATAGATGCCCATAATGCACCGCTCCCAATGCCGCGGCAAGTGCCACAAATATGGACAGACTGCAGTGTTTTCCCTACTGTGCTCTCTGAAGGCGGGTTTAACTCACAGCACTCTACATCTGCAAGTGTAGCCATGCCCTGAAAAGAAAAAAAACAAGGCCAGGGAAAACAACAAGAGTGGAGGTTGGGGGGAGGAAAGAAAGGAGGACAAGATAACAGGATTGCTATCTAGGTAGTTAGGCATGCATCTTCATGGGAAAAGCAACTTATCAAGCAATAAGAACAGCCTTCACCTCAATAACCTAGAAACAAGTCAAGGCAGACCATTCCACAAATGCACATTTTAGGCTTTGTCTACAGTGGCAACTGAACGACAAAACTTTTGTCCTCCTGAGGTGTTAAAAAAAAAAAACACGTGCCTGTAAGACAAAAGTTTTGCTGACAAAAAGTGCCAGCAGGAGCGCTCTCCTGCCAACAAAGCTACCGCCGCTCATCGGGGGTGGAACTTGTGTCATCAGGAGAGCTCTCTCCTACCGACAAACAGCGGCTATGCTACGCACCTTTTAGCAGCACGGCTGTAGCAGCACAATTGTGTCACTAAAAAGGTGCATAGTGTAGACAAAGCCGTAGCAAGCTGCATGGCTCATATTTCTGCTCAGTTATTTGCTTGCAGAGGCTAAGTTACCTGGAACAGCCATTCATAGATTCCAACACCAGAAGGAACCATAGTGATCATCTTCTCTAACCGCCTGTATAAAACAGGCCACAGAACTTGCTCAAATTAATCCCAGGAGAAGATCTTTTAGAAAAATATCCCATCTTGATTTACAAATTGGCAATGATGGAGAATCCCCCACAAACCTTGATAAATTGTTCCAATGGTTAATTACCCTCACTGTCAAACCTCCAGTCTGAATTTATCTAGCTTTAATGTCCAGCCACAGAATCTTGTTATATCTTTCCCTGCTAGACTAAAGAGCCCATTATTAAATATTTGTTCTCCAGGTAGATATTTATAGACTAAATGAAGCCACCCCTTAACTTTCTCTTTGTTAAGCTAAATAGATTGAGCTCCTTGAGTCCTTTAATCATTCTTGTGGCTCTTCTCTGAACTCCCTCCTATTTATCATCAACATCCTTCTTGAATTGTTGGCACTAGAACTGGACACAGTACTCCAGCAGTGATCACACCATTGCAAAATCCAGAGGTAAAGTAACCCCTATACACCCCATTTGTACTCCTCTGTTTATGCATCCTGGGAACACGTTGACTTGTTTTTAAACCCACAGTGTCACATTGTGAGCTCTCATTCTGCTGCTTATGCACCACAACCTCCAAATCTTTTTTAAAGTCTCTGCTTTCCAGGATAGAGTCTCCCACCATGTAAGTATAGCCAACAGTCTGTTCCTAGGTGGACAGATTTCTATTTAACTGTCTTAAAATACATATTGTTTGCTTGTGCCCAATGAATCAGGGACCTGTCCTCTTCAGTACTTAATACTCCCCCAATTTTTGTGATCTGCAAACTATCAGTAATTTTAGGTTTTCTTCAAGGTCACTGATAAAAATGTTAAATTGCTTAGGGCCAAGAACCAATCCCTTCAGGATTCCACTGGTAACAGACCTGCTCAGTGACAATTCCCCATTTACAATTACGTTTTGAGACCCATCAGTTAGCCAGTTCTCAATCCATTTAATGTGTGCCTTGTGCATTTTATCTTCTTCTAGGGTTTTAAGTCAAAAAGATTGTGTAGTATCAAGTCAAATACCTTACAGAAGTTAAAAGGTAATAGCATTGATGTGATATACTTAATCAACCAAACTTGTAGTCTCATCAGAAGATGTATTAAATTTGTTTGAGAGGATCTAATTTCCATAAACCCATGTTGACAGGCATCAATTACCCTCCTTTAATTCGTTATTAATCGAGCCCCTTATCAGCCATTCTATTACCTTGCCCAGGATCAATGTCAGGCTGACAGGCCTATAATGACCTGGCCATTAACCAACCAGTAAGCTGCTTCAGACACCTCTTTTAAAGCTCATAGATGCAAGTTATCTAGACCTCCTGGTTCAAAAAAGTCAATAGCTTTAGTAGCTTCTGTTTAACATCCTCCAGAGATATTAGTGGAATTAAAAGTTACCATCTCCTTACAATGAGAACAACATCTGTTCCCCCCACCCCCAATACATAAATAATTTATTGAATACTTCCACCTTTTCCGCATTATTATTTATAATTTTAGCATTTCAATTTAGTAATGGACCAATACCACTGACAGAATTCCTTTTGTTCCTAATACATTTTAAAAACTTCTTGTCTTTAACTCTGCTAGCCACAGGTTTTGCCTTGTATCCCCTTGCTTCCCTTATCAATTTCTTACAATTCCTAACTTCTGATTTATAGTTATTACTATGAGCTTCTCAACCCTGGAACTCTTTCTGTTTATCCGCAGAACTTCATGCTCTCCTTGTTTCCAGCTGCTAAAATGCATTCACTAATAACTAAATATTACTTTTTCCATGTAAGAAATTGCTGTGGTTGCCACAAGGCTGTTACACAATTATAAACAGGAGGGGAACTGGTCTCGGAAATGGCAACTGATCTGGGGAGGCTGAGCCAAAGATCCTCTTTTAAAATGTGATCCACCCTATAAGAAGGGTGATGACCCCTGTTGCGCAGACTCTAGCTTATTTTGGGAAGTAACTTCAGTTTAATATGGCTACTTACTGCTTTCATCTAAGTAGAATCACATAGGTCAACCCCAGTGTAAGTTTACCTCATGGTAAAAATTAAAGAGTCTTGTCTTCATTGTGTTTTTACCTCAGGATCACTCACACACATTGATTGCCCTAAGGTAAAAAAAACCAACAGCTTTATTTAAACATTAAAAGAAAGTGAAGACAATCTATCAGCCTGTTTTCCCTGACTTTCAGGAATAATTCAGACCCTACAATTGCAGAAAGACAAAACCATCCAGATGTCCACCTCTGAGAAACGTGCACTTTAATAACAGAGCAATCACCCCACTCAGTTATATTAGCAATTCAAATAGAAAATATTGAACTACAATCTGGAAATATTCATGCAGCATCCCAAAGCAAAACAGCAGAGCATGTTGTAAATTTATCCAAGTTCTGTTTAATACAAGGTAACGGACCTCCTGTGCTGCTAAATTCCTCCCACATATCATTTTTTATTGATGCTATTTGATAGGAAGAAGACACCATCCCACAGCTGTGCAAAGAGCCCAGCAGCACACCCCTTTGTGAGCAAAAAAAACCAAAATATGCTTAGAGCAGCACAGAGGCCTCACCATACACTTCCTCCACAGTAAAGTTAACCCGATGAATGGTGCAGACATCCTCCTACACTTTTGCAATGAACTAGGAAGCATATTAGGGGGTGTATATAAATACTCCTGGGGGAGGGGAAGGACACCTAGATATAATTTATGGGTCTAAGCATAAGATTAGGAGATATGGTCTTGCAGATTCCAATCCCAGAATCGGTTCTGAGCGTTCTGTAAACATCGAGTGAGTCGCCTAGCCCCAGATGAGTGACCCTCTGGCCAGGTCACTCATTCAAGTCCATCCCTTTTAAGGTACACATAAAGAGTCCAACAACGTGGAAGTCATCAGAAGCCTGCAAAAGCTTCCGGGCTTCCTCCTCGCACATTCCAGGTCTTCCCCAACTAAGCTGCCGGCTGAGGGATCAACTTCTGTCATTGTCCCGTTTAGAGGGTTGGAAGGGAAGGCCAGGCCCACCTGTCCACCAGGCTTCGATCCAGTGCCCACCGGTAGGCAGCTACGCCCGGCACCAGAGGGCACTATGCAGTTGCCTCCCCAATTTGCTCCCTACCAGTGCCACTCTTCACACAGGGTAAAGAACTGAATGCAAAAATAAAAAAAGAAAGTCATCAGTCCCTCCTTTGCAGGCTGGGCAATGACCTGTGGCACCATTTTCCAGGTCAGCTACCCTCCTGTCTGCCTACAGCTGAGCTACCCTGCTTCCCCTTTTTAAGCTCACCCTCCAGCTTGTACAGGTTTTTCAGGTGCAGTGGGGACGGACCATGGGGGCCCAGAGCAGCTCCTTAACCCCCTTCTTCTCCAGCATGGGGTTTGTGTACCCCATCATACGCTCATTTCCAGAGCATCTGAGTATCTCACAGCCTTTGACCTATTTATCCTCACAACACTCCTCTCCCCTGCAAGGACAGCAAGGCTATTATCCCCATTTTACAGACTGAATAGAGGCAAACAACAACTAAGTGACTTGCCCAGGGACACAGAGAAAGTCTGCAGCAGAGCAGGGAATTGAGCTTAGGTCTCCCAAGTCCCACTCCGGAACCTTAACTAAGTGACGTTCCCGTTAAGCCTTACGTCCTTCCAAGAGAGCAACATTGGGTTCTGTGCCATCTCCTGCATGGCAGGATTTCATAACAGAACGAGTCTTTACGCCTGCTGGCTAGTGATGATGGAGGGCTTGTTGAGGGCGGCGGTGGAACAAAGCCACTCAATTTACCAGTTAGGGCCTAATCTTGCTATTGACTAAAGTCAACAGGAGTAGAGGCAGACCCTAATGTGGCCAACAATCCCTGGTAATTCAGATCTAGCTGACGTCCCAAACCTGTAGGGAATACAGCCCATGAAAAGAGGTGAGCAGTGGTCAATTCTTGCAGTTTCCCCTTTATAATTACTAGTGGCATCCCAGGCTAAGGGTATGGCTACACTTGAAATTTCAAAGCGCTGCCACGACTGTGGTCGCAGCGCCAGTGCTGGGACCAGCGCTGTACGTCCTCCACATCCTCTACGGGTGTAGCTTGCACGCTCCCAGCGCTGCGGCACTGTTTACACTAGGCTTTACAGCGCTGTATCTTGCAGCGCTCAGGGGTGTGTTTTTTTTCCACACCCCTGAGCGTGAAACTTGCAGCGCTGTAAAGCGCCAGTGTAGCCATGGTCCAAGTAACATCTACTTTCATCAGAATTATTTGAAGAAGAGACCTAAAAATCTCTAGTAAGTTGAAAAACAGAATCCCCTTCCCCTACCCTCCCCAACAGTTTGCTCCTGGGCTTGCTTACCACCTTATTAGCCCAACAACATGCAAATGTCAAACTGAATAAGGATCACTTGAATGCTGACAGTGTAACAGACAGTAAACATGTACGCTCACCAGATTATCTCAAGGTGCTTACAAAAGTTTGATATGCCCCCCCTCATTACAACTGTATCTGAGCACCTCAATCTTTAATGCATTTATCTTCACAACACCCCTCTAAGTGCTGTATTCCCATTGTACAGATGAGGACTGGAGGCACAGAAAAACTAAGTGAACATAAGAACGGCCATACTAGGTCAGACCAATGGCCCATCTAGCCACTTCCAACAGCGGTCAATGCCACATGCTTCAGAGAGAATAATCATCCAGGTAAATCGACTGATCCTCCCCTGCCGTCCACTCCCAGCTTTTGGCATCCAGCGGCATAGGGAAACCCAGAGCATGGGGTTGCATCTCTGACCAGCTTGACTAATAGCCATTGATGGACCTATCCTCCATGAACTTATCTAGTTCTCTGTTGAACCCACTTATAGTTTTGGCCTTCATAGTGTTCCCTGTGACTTGCCCAAGGTCACACAGGAAGTCTGTGGCAGAGCAGGCACGTCTTGAATCCAGGTCTCAAATCCAAGGCTAGTGCCCTATCCACTGGGCCATCTCTTCCTCAGATGAGGAAACTGAGGCACAGAAAGGCTCAATATCACACCAAATCACTGGTTGAGGCTGGAACAAAGCCCAGATACCCAGTCTCCTCTCCTAGCCCCAATCACATCACAGCCTCCTATTAGGCACAGGCAACCTAAGAGGCTAACATAAATAGCATCAAGGGTCTCCAAAAAGACAAGAGACCAAATTCAGGCCTGACATAGGCAGGTGCAGTTCAGAGAAGTCTACACCTTCTTGCTCCATTTTCCACTTCTGCAAGGACGACTCAGACAATTTCCAGCAGATAAACAGAGGCTTTAAATTATCTGTATTGTTAAGAGAAGGTTAAACAGCTGCAGAGATACTCTTAACATTTACAACAAGCTCTGTTTGAAGGTTACAGTACACGCTCACTTCCATTAGAAACTGCTTTTGTCAGTAGTTCATAACATAAGGTGGCTGGACATGGGAACAATTCCGATAGAAAAGAATAAGCTATTTATAAGCAAACTGTGCGCATGAAACTTGTCTGTCTATACTTTGGTGAAAGGAGTGACTGGGGACTGCAAAAATTTTATACACAGTCACTATGGCAGAGGTGGGCAAACTATGGCCCACAGGCCACATCCTGCCTGCCAGGCCATCCTGCCCAGCTCCTGAGCTCCTGGACGGCCCGAGCCCCTGCCCTACTGTTCCCCCTCCCCCGCAGCCTCAGCTAGCCGTGCCGGCAGCCTGACTGGCTCCGGCCGGGCGGCGCGGCTGAAGGGCAGATTTAACAGAGAACACGGGGTGCCCTGGCATGCCCCCCTGACCCCCAACAGGGGGCCCCAGGGCCAGGCACTTGGGCAGCTCAGTACTGGCGCACCCCTTGTGGGGAGCAGGGGCTGCACTATGGGGGCAGAGGAACAGGCGGGCGGTGGGGGTGGCGGGAGCACAGGGAATGCAGCCGGAGGACTCAGGAGCAGCACCGGGCGGCCGTGTAGCCAGCCAGAGAGAAGCAGCACTTTGAAGGGGAAACCGCCGCTTCTCTCCAGCTGCCCCTGCTCTTCCCGAGTCCTCCGCCCATGTTCATGGGGCCTATCATAAGCCTTTCTCCCAAATCTGGACCTTAGCGTCCAAAATCTCGGTGCTTAGCATGAACCTCCAAGCTTAATTACCAGCTTGGATCTTATCTCGCTGCCACCAAACGGCCGCTTACGTTCCAAAATCCGTCGGTGCGATACTGACTCACTACATCCACTTGGCATCTTATCTCTGACAGACAGAGTACAGCGCCTCCTGCGCTCTGGTCCCAAACTTCCCTGAGGGACCCCAAACACAGAAGCTCTGAGTCTACCAGCAGTGGACAATACCCACTTTCCTCCCCCTCCCTCTCCCCAGACTTTCTCCTCGGGCTAACTGAGAGTATTGATGCTCTCTTTAACATACACATACAATACAGAGATTATCTCCTCTATTCACAAGAGAACACCCAAATACAAGGAAACAGAATATCGATCTCTACTTTCCCCCGCCACAATTCCCTGGTGCTAGCAGGGCTTAATCCTCCATAGATCATAACACAAAGAATTCCCTCCCTGTTCCTTGCCTACCAGAGAAAACTCAACAAGAAAAAGACATTTATTAAAAAAAGAAAGAAAAAGACTCAAATTCTCTGTATCAGATGACAATAATACAGGATTAATTGCTTAAAGAAAAATGATAAACATCTGATTCAAAAGATTCCATTTGAACATCAGCAAGCTACACACACTAATACACCCAAACAACATAAAGCCTATATGTTTCTACTGTACTACAAGTTGAAACAGAAGATGAGATGAAAGAAGCTTTCAACAGCTGGAGACGACAAAAGACAGCCCAAAGAGGCAGCAGAAAACCACACCACAAATTCCCTCCGGAGTTTAGCTATCTGTTTATGACAGGGCCACATTCTGAAAGGGGATTGGGGGACCCCATGGGGGCAGTTAGGGGCAGGGGGTCCTGGGAGGGAGTGCTCAGGGAGAGGGGGTTAGTCAGGGACAGGGGGTCCCAGGAGGAGGCGGTCAGGGGGCAGGATGTTCTGAGACAGGGCAGTCAGGGGGCAGGAAGTGGGACGGGGCGGATGAGGGCAAGGAGCAGGCTGTTTGAGGAGGCACAGCCTTCCCTACTCGGCCCTCCATACCGTTTCACAATCTCGAGGTGGCTCTCAAACCAAAAAGTTTGCCCAACCCTGCATTATGGAGTTCCAAAGAACTACTTCCACTGTAGAAAAATCTTAGCAGTCAAGCGGATGGCTATTGCTTGATCTATGATGTGTGTTTTGTTTAAGAAAAATATAGATGTCTTTTACTCAGGGATGAAAATTTGAAGCATTATAAACCAATTCAAGCTGCCGCCTAGCACAAAGTGAAGCTTAAGCAAAACCACACACTTATGCTGCAACACCACTACTTAACGCACTAAGAAATGCTCTTTCCTATCCTTCCACTGTGGTACTGGGAACTGTACCTTTGTGTGTTTTAGCTTCCCAGACAGGAAGTCTAGAGGAGGGGCAATGCAGAAACCCATGTCCTGCTATGCAGAGGCAGTAGGAATTTAGTCACTGAATACAGAGGTTCTCTTTCAAGTATTGTGGGCCCAGAGTAGTTATTGAATACCACACCCTCTTCCCCACCGTCTTCACCTCTGAACACGCAGTGATGGTATTACAGGGTGTTCCATGTTTGCTTTAAGACTCTGACGTAGCAGGCTGCAATTCTCCCCCCACTCCCCTGCAAATCTCTTTCATCCATGAGGAATTAGGACTCTGTCTTGAATGTTACCTTATCCCAGCAAGAGGTTTTTCCTACACCTAGCTCTCATCTTTATTATAACCAGAGTTGGTAGAATGAGTCACCTTCGGAGTGTCTGCATCATTTGAGCTAAGATGGCACAGAAGTAAAAAATCCTGCATTCAGTGGAGAGAAAGTCCCAAGTCTACACAGTTCTTCCATAGAGCGGAGCCAAGAGTCAGGTTCTAGTGAAATAAAACTGGTTTGTGGTGTTCGGACCACAAGTTTTTTTTTCCCAGTCCACCCCCACCCCCGTGCTTTGCAAACTCGTTTGTTAAAACAGCCTTCTTAAGATAAGGCAGAGCACACACAAATAGTTTTCTGTAGACACATCAGAATGTGATCAAAATCTCTGCTAAAAGAAATGAATAGTGGAACAAAACAGAGAAGCACTCAAGTCCCAATAGTCAAATAAGACCTGAAATGCCCCAGGAGTTCCTGAGCTAGAGGTCTTTACAAATCCAATGTTATCATGACACTTAGCCTGGTCTACACTATGGGATTAGGTCGAATTTAGCCGCGTTAGGTCAATTTTAATATGAATGCGTCCACACAATCAATCCCATTCCATTGACTTAAAGGGCTCTTAAAATAGACTTCTGTACACCTCCCCGGTGAGGGGAGTAGTGCTAAAATCGACCTTGCTGGGACAAATTTGGGGTAGTATGGATGCAAAGCGATGGTATTGGCCTCTGGAAGCTATCCCAGAGTGCTCCATTGTTACCGCTCTGGACAGCGCTTTGAACTCCGATGCACTTCCTGTGTACCTGGCTAAAGCCCTGGGAACTTTTGAATTTCATTTCCTGTTTGGTCAGCATGACGAATTCAGCAGCACTTAGCAGCACAGTTGACCATGCAGTCACCCCAGAATCAGAGTACAGAATGTTTCTACACTCCCCACTATCATCTCCATCCCTGAGGTTATCACAGATTAGATGAGAAAAGCACACTCACAATGACATGTTTTCAAAGCTCATGCAGTCCACCCACACTGATAGGGCACAGCTTAATGCATTCAGTGTCAGAGGCCAGGAAAGAATTAAGTGAGTGTGAAGAGCGGAGGCAGGACACAATGCTGAGGCTAATGGGGGAGCAAACAGACATGATGAACCATCTACTGGGGGAGCAAACGGACATGATGAAGCATCTGTTGGAGCTGCAGGAAAGCCAACAAGAGAACAGACCCCTGTTGCATTCACTGTTAATCCCCCTACCCTCATCCCCATGTTCCATAGCCTCCTCACCCAGATGCCCAAGAACGTGCGGTGGGGGGAGGCTCCAGGCACCCAACCACTCCCGAGGATGGCCAAAGCAACAGAAGGCTGTCATTCAAACAGTTGGATTTTTAGTGTAGCTACAATAAGCAGTGTGGCCTTGTCCTTCCCTCCTCCCCCACCCCACCTGGGCTACCTTATCCATTATCTCATTTTTTTTTAATTAATAAAGAAGGAATGCATGATTTTAAAACAGTTACTTTATTCTGAAGGGGGGAGGGTGGTTGGCTGACAGGGAATTAAAATCAACAAAGGGGGTGGGTTTGCATCAAAAGAGAAACGCACATGACTGTCACACTGAAGCCTGGCCAGTCATGAAACTGGTTTCCGAAGCCTCTCTGATGCGCAGCATGCCTTGCTGTGCTCTTTTAATCGCCCTGGTGTCTGGCTGCTCAAAATCGGACACCAGGCGATTTGCCTCAACCTCCCACCCCACCATAAACGTCTCCCCCTTACTCTCACAGATATTATGAAGCACAGAGCAAGCAGCAATAATGATAGGAATGTTGGTTGCGCTGAGGTCTGACCTAGTCAGCAAACAGCACCAGAGAGCTTTTAAAAGTTCAAAGGCACATTCTACCACTATTCTGCACTTGCTCAGCCTATATAGTTGAACTGCTCCTTACTACTGTCCAGGCTTCATGAGCCATGGGAGCAAGGGGTAGGTGCAACCACACGGTGCTGCCGGTTGGAAGAGCAGCCTGAGGCAGAAGCCTCCAGCTCGCATGATATTCCAGGCAGGACTGAATCTCCATGAGACAAAACTTAAAGAAGAAAGTGACCTGGAGTCTATCTCCCATTCGGTGCTCTAGGAGGATAGCCATATCTGTCCAGGAGCCCCGATCAACCTCACTGAGTTCTGCCAGGAGCACCCAGGAGACATATAACAGCTATCAGTCCTACTGCCCCATCTGCCGCAAAGGCAAGGAGCTGCTGCTGTGTAGCAATGCAGTACCACATCTGCCAGCAGCACCCAGGAGACGTACTGTGACAGCGAGCTGAGCGGGCTCCATGCTTGCCGTGGTATGGCATCTGTCAAGGTTCCTTCCCCACTCTGAACTTTAGGGTACAGATGTGGGGACCTGCATTGACACTTCTAAGCTTAATTACTAGCTTACATCTGGTATCACTGCCACCATCCAGAATTTTCAGTGTCTGGATCACTTCCCTGTCCCCTCAAAACTTTCCCCTCCCTGGGTAGCCTTGAGGGTCTTCACAATTTCCTGGTGAACACAGATCCAAACCCCTTGGATCTTAAAACAAGGAGAAATTAACCATCTCCCTCCTTTCCCTCCACCATCCCTGGTGAGTCAGTCCAATCCCCTTGGATCTAAAACAAGGGAAAAAATCAATCAGGTATTAAGAAAAAAATTGGCTTTTAATTAAAGAAAAAGAAAGGTAAAAAATCATCTCCGTAAATCAGGATGGAAATACTTTTACAGGGTAATCAGATTCACATAGCCCAGGGGAACCCCTCTAGCCTTACGTTCAAAAGTTACAGCAAACAGAGGTAAAATCCTCTCAGCAAAAAAGGAACATTTACAAGTGAGAGAAACAAAAATAAGACTAACACACGCCTTGCTGGCTGTTTACTACAAGTTTGAAACATGAGAGACTGGTTCAGAAAGATTTTGGAGAGCCTGGGATTGATGTCTGGTCCCTCTTAGTCCAGAGCGAACAACCCCCAAAACGAAGAGCACAAACAAAAGACTCCCCCACCCCCTCAAGATTTGAAAGTATCTTGTCCCCTTATTGGTCCTCTGGTCAGGTGTCAGCCAGATTTACTGAGCTTCTTAACCCTTTACAGGTAAAAGAGGCATTAACCCTTAACTATCTGTTTGACAGCATCTGAACAGGTAACCCAGGAAAAAAGGCATGAAACAATTGTATGCCATTGCTTTCACAGAGCGAGGGACAGGGGCCTGACGACATATACCCAAAACCACCCGCGACAACGTTTTTGCCCCATTGGGCATTGGAAGCTTAACCCAGAATTCCAATGGGCAGTGGAGACTACAGGAATTATGGGATAGCTACCCACAGTTCACCGCTCTATAAGTCGATGCTAGCCATAGTAGCGAGGACACACTCTGCCAACTTAATGCGCTTAGTGTGGACATACACAATTGACTGTATAAAATTGCTTTCTAAAACTCGACTTCTATAAAATCAACCTAATTTTGTAGTGTAGACATAGCACATCTTGCCTCATCCTTAAGTGCTTTAAAAACTCCCTCATCCACATAGAGGAAGAATTGCTTTGCCCACCACTTAAAATGCAGAAAAATGGAAGTATGGCAGGGAGAGGGGGTTAGAAAAAATTGATCAAACACGTCATACTTCTGTGGCACCTTCCATCAGAGACTCCAGGGTGCTGCGCAGACCCAGGTGAACAGGGCTCAAGCCAATGCCCATTCATGAGAGTCTTTCATTGACTTCAGTGGGCTTTGAATCAGGGCCTTAATCCTCAACAGCCCCCTTCAATTGTAGATGTGGGATACAGAGCACAGCTTGCCCAAGCCTATGTTGTGCTAGAGCCAAGACACCAGATCCACCAATATACAATCTCACGCTCTCAAGTCCCAGTACTCCAAGAACCACCACCGCCAACAGGGAAGGGTCTTGTCTCAAAGGACCACACATGCCAGAGAACTTTGCCTGTTGGTGCTGCCAGCTCCTACTCCTGAAGTCTTTTCATCAGAAGACCACCAGTCGCCCCGATATTCCCAACACCAACTGTGCATCACTCATCATTCACATCCGACACCTCATGTCTCTCCTTCCTCTGTCAAAACCTAACATTAAATTGCTTTGCTTAGAAAGGTTGGTAGATCTAAGTCATTGCTATCAATACATCCTTGATTTTATGCTGCAGTGCGGATGTAGGGATAGAAAGAGGGCTGGACATTATATTAGAAAAAGAGTTATGAACTTAGTTATAGTCAACAAAGGAGTGAGAACTTGATCTAATTAAGGAATTTTGAAAAAAAAAAAAGTCTAGTGATTTAGATGCGATGTAGATTTAAGCCAACCTCTATCAGGGAAGTAGGGGAATGGGGAAGGCACACGAGGGGACATTAGTTATGGGGTAAGTTCTCCCTAAAGTACAATGTTTCTTGCAGCTTCCTCTGAAGCCTCTTTGGAACTGACAGTTCCTATGTCTCCACTCACTCACTTCCATTCAACTTTTTCAATTTGTTATTTCAAAATCCAGTCACTTAAAGATACTGCATTACTGGCATTAAAAGTAAATGTCTCGGCCCAAACCTTCTCCTTGGCGCAAATATTTTGCTATTTAACTGGCATTAAACTTGACAATGCATGAGGCAGAATAAAAATACTGAGGCTATTTTGATTCTATAGAACCGATGGCCAAGGAGACATTTTAGTCAGTGCTCGTGTAGCACCCTTCATCTGAGTACTTGAGCATTTTACAACAGAATATACAGGATCCGCCACTGAGACAGCGACTTCTGGACTAGAACGAAGCATCTGTCCAAATTAATGTTAAAGTTTTAGGACAGAAAGCGAAGACTTAGTGAATAGAAACCACGAATAGAATCTCAATCAGCACAATGCTGTTCCCAAACTGTGATTTTGGCAAGAGGCTAGCATCAACATGCCTAGTCTTGCACCAAGTATCATGAGATCGTCTTAGAGACACCTCTAGCTCGCCAAGAAACTGTTCACTGCCAGTACCAAGGAAGGCGTTCCACCACTAAAAATCACCATATTTCATGGGAGACCTCAAAAGAGCAAAACCAGGTACAGTGCTGGCCCCTCTCACTTAGTCTACATCCAGATACGGTGTGGTCTGTATATTTGACAAAAGGTAGCCATTATCAGTAGTGTTTTTACAGCATCTTGTTACATGTTTTGACTGTAATCCCACTTCATTAGAGTATTTGATAGTTTATCCCAATGCACAGACCACATATTTGATTCCTTTTCTAGTTCTTAAAAAAAAAAACAAAAAAAAAAAACACGACTCGACAAACCTCATTTCCCTAGCAATTTTAGATGGGGTCTCTCTGAAGTGAGGACTAGTCCAGAGCATACAATATTTGAGATCATTTTACAGAATTAATCTTGGAAACTAGTGGAAAAAAAAATCCCTCATCCTCCCCACTCCTGCTGACTGATACCTGCAGACATGTTGTCACTGGGGTCACAAAAAAACAATGACACATTGAAATGTTCTTCCTGGAAGTTGAGTGGCCTCCATAAGTAATTGTGTTCTGGAACTAAAAAACAAAGCCGCAGTGCATGTGAGACACTGGGCAAAGTTCCAGACATGACGACAGAATCCAAGAAGGTCAGAGACGAGATACCACATATTTGATATTTGGCCTAACCCTGCTACATAGCTACACACCTCACATGTTTCCATCCACCACAATGTTTACTTTGCCTGCCTCCTAAACAGCTATTTATTTCTTGTAGATATAAACCTCTCTTGCTAGAATTAAATTTGCTTATAGAGCAGTGTGAAGTCAGAATTCCAGTTACCAAATTCCTAGGTAAAAAGACACTGAAGTTACTGCAAATATTTTCCATTGATGCAAGATATTAGCTGCTGTTTTCTGAAACTATGTGGTATTGACATAAGAGGGTAATGAATATTGTGAAATCCTTAAGTATACATAACTTTATTTGCTATGCTGCAATTTAGCCCGATTATTCTGTTTATCCTTTTCCACTGATTATATTTCATCATTTGACAAGCTTTCAGTTATGACTGAGATTTTCAAAAGGGACCTAAAAAGTGTGTAATTCCCATTAACTTTCTTTGAGATTTGAATACTTAACTCTTGGGTGCCTTTGAATCCCGTAGATCTGGTGACTGAAGAATATCCAGTGTATCTGAAAATCTCACTGGCCATAATTTTCAACTGCAGCCCACTTATTTGTGTGCTCCCATACGAAGTTTTAAGTCATGTGTTTACTGAAACTGAAGTCTATGGATCAGCAGCAACCAGTTACTGGTCACAGTTCACTACTCACCAAAATGATGAAGTGTGACTATCCAGCTGCAGAACAGAATGATCTTGTTAACTGCTATTACACATGTTCAGGTTAATTAATTCTGTTAAGTCTCTTAAATATTCTGATCATTGCTGGTTTGTTTGCTCTTTAAACCAGTCTCTTCCAACAGTGCAAAAATATCTGCAATGAAGTCCGTCTCCTTTCCCTAGGATCTCCCCTCTCTTCTGGGAACAGGAATCCTGAAATGTGATTCGATCAAACCAAGCTTTCACTAAAATACAGCAGATTTCTAAAAGGAGCTCAAGCTTTGCACTTGAGCAAGGGTTGGTAATGGCATAGTTATAAATACATCTGATGCCCACAAAGATCTCCTCCTCCAACATTCCCACATCTCATCTTTCTGCCGTGCCACCTATCTGATCCAACACAAGTATTTCTTTACACATAGCTAACACCAAGCTTCCGGAATGTGACCCCATTCCAGCATCTCAACACCACAGAAGAGGAAATAAATCTCTTCCTCCCTCCCAGAACTGTACTAGACTAAGTATTTCTTGGTGGCTGGTTCACAGAACTGCCATGCTTCTGCCTCCAACCTAAATATTCCAGTTACACTATAGGGGAAGAACAATACTATTGCTAGGTCAGACAGGGGTTTTGCAGCAGAGCTGGCTTTTAGGGGCCGAACCTTCTGCACCTGTGGATCATGTAACATGACACTCCCAACTAAGGCACCAACACTCTCTGAAGATGGGGCCAAACAGTTTTAATCATGACACTGGAGTGTCATAGACCTCTGTAAAAGTCAGGGTTACAACCACCACCATGATTTAGTTTAGCATATTAGAGAGGACTAAAGTGTCACATAACACAGGCAGGTTCTTTCTCCCTCTGTGGTGAAGTTAGTGCTCGTGAAAGATTCTGACTGAGAGCTCTGGAGAATAAAGTTTATGTCGCTACAGAACAGTATGCACCGAAGTACCACAAGCTCGTCTCCTCCAAACAAGGCATTTCAAAACTGCTTTGGCAGGATGCAAGTAGGTGACCTCGTTTCAGTGTCTATCTAATCCTCTGCCTCTCTGCCAAGACCGCCTCTCCCAGTGGCTGTTATGGCATTGGTGTTTGTGGAGTCTTCACTTGTAGGCACTGGACAAACTCACTCATTTCACAGAGGTCATTGAACAAACAGAAAACTAGGACACCAGATCTGAGACAGTACTATAGACATAAAAAGATTTCACAGCCCATTGCCATGTGCCATCCAGTTCCCCTTTGCATTTTTCCTCGTTTAAAGGAACATTAGTCTATTATTACAGCAGAGGAAGAACATCTTGACAGCCCTGCACGTTTTAGCAATACAGAAGTGACCTAAACTTTCCTGGAACAACATTAGTCCTTCAGGGGAGAGGGACCTTGGGGCTTATCCTGCCCCGGTCTTTGATACCTGCTGCCCATTGGTTCTAGAATTAAACTTTCACCAATGCAGCAAACTCTTGGATCACTATAACAGTCTTACCATGGAGTCACCGACAGTCACCTTCAGCTCTCCAGTCTGTCTTGCCAGCCAGGCAAGCGGGATTTAGTGATAACTGGTCACCTCTACCAAAAGGTCACATACCTCAGAACAATTTGTGTCTCAGATCCCATCCCACGCTAAAGACAACACCTGTAGCCAATCCTGTAATAAACTAAATAAAGATTCACTAAGTAGAAAAAAAAACAAGAGTTATTTACAGGTTCAAGCAAGCAAGCATATACACACAGAAGTGAGTTACCATCTACTAAAGATGACAGAATTGTAACAACGTGTCAATTTAAAAAAAACAGTCTTTCAGGTTGGACCCAGGGATCACCCCTGAGCAATCTAGTTTAGTATCTCCGGCCCTGTGAGATTCAAACAGCCAAGAGATGAAAAAATGTCTTGTGACCTTGTTTAATCTTTTACATTTAGCCTTCCAGTCAAAGCGACAAGCACCCTTGCCCATAGCATTTCCAAGGTGAGATTGGAGAATGGCCCTATCCTTTGTATCATGATGTTCCTTAAATGGCCCATTTAATCTTGATAGGCATCCTAAAGCAGGTGGGGGAGGGGAGGGGGTAAGAAGAGAATTGCCATGCCTGGGTTCACAAGCTCAGAGAAAAGATTTCAAAGTTACAAAGCAAAACTTACATCTTTCCTTGTAATGTCTCTCTTCCATGCTACAAATGAGATCAATACATGCAGCACCTCACAAGCCTCTCAGAGTAGAAACATTAAAATACATTAGACGAATACATATGTTGAACAAAATTACACAGGTGAGCTGGTCTGGTTTCCAGCTATGAATGTCAGTTCTTAGCGAATGCCTACAAGCTTGGCAAAAGCTGGCACTGCCCCAGTGCCAATAAAGAGCTCCAGTCTGAAGCAGCTCACAAGTGCATTGGGTTCTTATCTGTGATGAAAATGTTCACCTGAGCACATTCAGAGTTCATTAGAAGGATGCTACTGCAAATCATCAACCAAGATAGAAATTTGTATATAATGCTCAGAAAAGGAACCAGGAATTAAACCAGTTAAAAGTTAAAAAAAAAAAAAAACTTGCAGCCGGTCCCGTTCCAAACCACGCCTAGAGACCAACTGTACACGCTCGTGCTCTACACACCACATTTCCTCACCCTCACATCCCGCCCTGACACCAAATGGCAGGACTATCTTCCACCTAAAGAGGGTGTCAGGCAGCATTTATTCCAGCTTGGTCCCACGGCCCGCTGGGGACATCAGTTGGCGGCTCCTTCATGGAGCTGTGACCAGGGGCGTGTACCCAGCATGGTTCACACCTGTACCCAAGGCCTGCCCTTTTTGCAGCACGAGGGAGAACCTGGCGCACGCTTATCTTGAATGCACCAGGTTGCAGCCCCTGTTCTGGCTCCTCCAGAACTTCTTGTTGAGTTTATGGTTGCACTTTTCCCCGACACCTGTTTCTTTTTGCACACCCCATCCATGGCCCCACGAAGTCGCGAGACCTCCTTTTTCAACCTCCTCCTGGGCCTGGCCAAACTCTTCGTCTACACTACCAGGAGGAGGATGCTGGATGAGGGGGTGCTCTGCGACTGTGGGGCCTATTTCCATTCCTCTCTAGTTTCACGCATCCGGGGAGAGTTCCACTGGGCAGCGTCCGCTGGCTCCCTTGACTCCTCTAAGGAGCAGTGGGCGCTTTCCAGGGTTCTCTACTCGGTGTCCCCATCCAGTACCCTCATTTTGAACCTATGACCTTCACCTCAGTCCCTGTTTTTCTCATTTGTTGTCCCCGTGTTCATTTCGTCCCTGGGTCCAGTGGTCCCTCCCTCTAGGCTGGGAGAGGGCCCTTTAGAAGTAGGTGGGCTTGCGCCCCCCCACCTCCTGGGTTTTCCAATAAGACCAGCATTACTACAAATGCAAGTACCATAATGTACCACTTTTAAGCAAATATTTAGGGGCTGTCTCAAGTTGGAGAGTTTTTAGGTTTTTTAACGTTACGTCTTTAGAAAGACCCAAACATATCCTTTGAGTTTATTCTCCTCTTAGAAGTGAATCCATGGGAACTACTCCAGGCAGGGGCTCTCTGAAGGAAAACAGTATGTTAAAGCTTTACCACAAAATAAGCTTGCCAATTCCATTCTTTAGAGGAAGTTCCTGCTAAATTACCACATTCTTACTTTTACAAGATGGCTTTTTTGCATGCCAGGATGACAATGCCACCAGGGGATTAGTGACAATAGAGGTCACTGGTTCAAGTGCAGCTCAGTTAGGTAGTAATGAGGTTATTACTCTCTGATGTCTTGCCTCAGAGTACATCTACACTACAATTGGACACTGGCAGCTGGCCCATGGGGCTGTTTAATTGCAGTGTACATGTTCTGGCTCAGGTTCCAGCCCAAGCCCAGACATCTACACTGCAATTAAACAGCCCTGCAACGTGTGGGGCAGAGGGTATGCAGGGTTACATGCCTACTCCCGGATTTGCTGCTTGGCTCATACTGAGTATGCTTGCTGAAGCTGGCTGCCCTCACTCTATCCTGTCTGTCCCATCCCATCCCCCCGCATTGGCAGGGATGGATCACCTTTAACTTCCCAGATATAGATTGGAAGACATGTGCTACTAATAGCAGGGTGAATAATGGCAACAAGGATATGGAGGTAGAAGTTACCACATCCACAGTGGAAGGTAAACTCAAACGGCTTAATGGGACTAAATTGGGGGCCTGGATAATCTCGATCCAAGAATATTCAAGGAACTGGCACATGAAATTGCAAGCCTAATAGCAAAGATTTTGAATGAATTTGTAAACTCGGGGGTCGTACTTTATGACTAGAGAATTGCTAATATAGTTCCTATTTTTAAGAAAGGGGAGGGGGGAAATGATCCAAGAAATTACTGTAAGTTTGACCTCAATTGTATGCAAGGTCTTGAAACAAATTTTGAAAGAGAAAGTGGTTAAGGATATAGAGGGTGAAGAGTAATTGGGATAAAATACAACATGGTTTTACAAAACATAGCTCATGCCAGACCAAACTGATCTCCTCTGAGCGGGAAACTGAGTTTTTAGACAAAGGAAATGCAGTAGATTGAATCTACCTGGATGTCAGTAAGGCATTTGATACAGTTCCACATGGGAAATTACAGTAACTCCTTGCTTAACTCGCACTCACATGCATCTGACTAAGTGAGTATTCACCCATGAAAGCCTATGCTCCAATACTTCTGTTAGTCTATAAGATGCCACAGGACTCTTTGCTGCTCCTCGCTTAACACTGTAGTTATGTTTCTGAAAAATGCGACTTTAAGCAAAACGATGTTAAGCAAATCCAATTTCCCCATAAGAATTAATGTAAATATGCAGGGTTAGGTTCCAGGAAAAAAAATTTCACTAGAAAAATTTTATATTATACACACACACACACAGTGTAAGTTTTAAACAAACAATTTAATACTGTACACAGTGATGATGATTGTGAAGCTTTGTTGAAGTGATGAAGTCAGAGGGTGGGATATTTCCCAGGGAATGCCTTACTGATAAATGATGAACTAGAACTCAGCTGATCCCTCAAGGGTTAACACACTGTTGTTAATGTAGCCTCACACTCTAGAAGGCAACAAAAATGGAGGGAGGGGACACAGCATGGCAGACAGAGACACACACCGTGTGTGTGCACGCGTCAGAGGTGAAAGTAAACTGGTACAGTATGGTACAGCGTAGCGGCAAGAGCCAGTACACTGTGCCGGACCGCACCGGCTTCCGCGGCGAGGATTTAAAGGGCTCTGGGCTCCCCACCGCAGCTCCGTCAGCCAGGCTGGGGACCGATTTAAAGGGCTCAGAGCTCCCCGCAGCAGCAGGAGCTCTGGGCCCTTTAAATCCCACCCAAAGGGCCTGGAGCTCCATGGTGGCTGGAGCCCTGGGCCCTTTAATTTGCTCCTGAGCCCCAGGGGCTCCCAGCCACCTCTGCAGCTGGGAGCCCTGGGTTGATTTAAAGGCCCTGGGGCTCCGAGCCACAGCCGGTGGCCCATGGCCTTTAAATCTTGAGGCCACACCTCTTCTGGTTGAGGCCATACACCCCTCAGGACTCCAGCACTACCAGTAAGTCCTGTAAATTACTTTCACCCCTGGTGATGGGGGTGTGTGCGAGAGAGTGAGAGAGATGTGCATTACCCTTTAAGTACGCTGACTCCACCTCTAAGTACATTGCCTTTTTAAGTAGATCAGGAAGTTGAGATGCAGCTGCCTCTGTCCTGAGCCCCCTCTGCTCTATGGAGATAGGGTAAGCGGGTGTCAGAAGCAGGGGGAACACCTTGATATTAGACCCCCTCTTCCTCCCTCTGCACAGCAATCAGGAGGCTCCCAGAAGCAGCTCCAAGGCAGAGGGCAGGAGCAGCACATGGCAGTGGGGGGAGGGACAGCTGAACTGCCGGCAACTGATAGTCTGCTGGGCAGCTCCTGCACAGGGAACTTAGGGGAACAGGGAGCTGATGGGGGGCTGCCAGTTCACCCTGGTTCCAAGCCCCAACCAGCTAGCTGCAACGGGCTGCTCTTCCTGCAAGCCATGGACAAAGCAAGTGGCTGCCAAACAACATTAGAAGGGAGCATTGCACAACTTTAAACGAGCATGTTCTCTAAGTGATCAGCAACGTAACAACGAAAGAACGTTAACCAGGACGACTTTAAGTGCGGAGTTACTGTATTAATTAAATGGGAGAAGATGAGGATTAATATGAGAACTGAAAGGAATCTGTTAAAGAGGTGACTACAATGGGTCATACTGAAAGGTGCACTATCAGGCTGGAGGGAGGGTACTGGTGGAGTTCCTCAGAGACTGGTCTTGGGACCAACCCTATTTAACATTTTTATTATGGACTTCGGCACAAAAAGTGAATGTGCGCTAATAAAATTTGCGGATGTCAAAGTTGGGAGGTATTGCCAATATGGAGGGAACCAGAATACTATGCAAGAAGATCTGGATGACTTTGTAAATTGGAGTAATAGAAATGGGATGATATTTAATAGTGCAAAGTGCAAGGTCATGAATTGAGGGACCAAAAGACAACTTTTTCCTATAAACTGGGGATTTATCAGTTGGAAGCGACAGAGGAGAAGACAGACCTGGGTGTAGGCTCAAAATTAGGCGAAGGTTTCTAACCACCAGAAGAGTAAAGTTCTGAAACAACTTTGCAAGGGGAGCAGTAGGGGGGGGCAAAAAACCTAACTGGCTTCAAGTCTGAGCTTGATAAGTTTATGGAAGGGATGGTACGATGGGACTGCCTACAATGGCAGGTGGCCCCTCAGCAACCTCCAGTACCAAAAATCCTCAACTGCTGGGGATGGCAAACTACATGGCGAGAGCACTGAGGCCTTAGCTACACTGGCGCTTTACAGCACTGCAACTTTCTCGCTCAGGGGTGTGAAAAAAACACCCCCGAGCGCTGCAAGTTACAACGCTGTAAAGCGCCAGTGTAAACAGTACCGCAGCGCTGGGAACACGGCTCCCAGCACTGCAAGCTAATCCCCATGAGGAGGTGGAGTACATGCAGCGCTGCGAGAGCTCTCTCCCAGCGCTGTTGCTGCGACCACACTCACACTTCAAAGCGCTGCCACGGCAGCGCTTTGAAGTTTCGAGTGTAGCCAAGCCCTGAGTTACGACAGAGAATTCTTTCCCGGGTGTCTGGCTGATGGGTCTTGCCCACATGCTCAGAGTCTAACTGATCACCATATTTGGGGTTAGACAACAGGTATCCAGGTGCTACTCTGTGGCCTCCTTTCACAGTTGTCTGGATAACCGGGTTTGGGAGGGGATGAAAGAAAAGTAGTGAGCTTCTCCTCAGAGTGAGAGTATGGGGACGAAGGGAGAGAAGAGGGGGAAAGGAGGCGGCAGGGATGTAACTAGTCCCCTAGGGAAAGTCCAGCATTAGCACTCACCCAACTGCTGGTAGTAGAGAGCTGAGCTTCCCACTAATGCTACCCCCACCCCACCCCTTTCCTGGCAATCCCCTTAATGCTATATTTCAGAGTAGCAGCCATGTTAGTCTGTATCCGCAGAATACATGCTGCATCCGAAGAAGTGGGCTGTAGCCCACAAAAGCTTATGCTCAAATAAATTTGTTAGTCTAAGGTGCCACAAGTACTCCTGTTCTTAATGTTATAGTCTTAAGCCTTGGCTACACTGGCGCTTTACAGTGCTGCAACTTTCTCGCTCAGGGGTGTGAAAAAACACACCCCTGAGCGCAGCAAGTGACAGCGCAGTGAAGAGCCAGTGTAAACAGTGTCCCAGCGCTGGGAGCGTGGCTCCCAGCGCTGCAAGCTAATCCCCACGGGGAGGTGGAGTACCTGCAGCACTGGGAGAGCTCTCTCCCAGTGCTGGCGCCACGACCACACTCGCACTTCAAAGCGCTGCTGTCACAGCGCTCCCGCGGCAGCGCTTTGGAGTTTTGAGTGTCGCCAAGCTATTAGCTTCCCAAGCGTGGGACAAACTAATTTTCCTACATCAGGCTTAAGGCAGACCCATTAACAGTCAATTAAGGACAACTGTGTCACATTTAAATAGATATTACAATGCTTAGAGCTACATCAATGTTCTTTAGGATCACACACAGAAAAGCCTTGGTTTGCCATCTCTCAGCGGAAAGCGCAAAGCATACTCATTCTTGTTCCTGCAGGCTCAGCAGGTTCCAGCCGGGCAGGACAATGATTCCTAACACAGACCCCCTGCACAAATCTGCAGTATTTACAGGAATGGGGGTATGTACAAGGTTGGCTGAGATAGGCGGACAGTTCCCCATATGATCATCCCGCACCATCAAAGCGCCTATGCCCTTGTTATAAACAGATAGTTAAGGGTTAATGGCTCTTTTACCTGTAAAGGGTTAAGAAGCTCAGTAAACCTGGCTGACACCTGACTAGAGGACCAGTAAGAGGACAAGATACTTTCAAATCTTGGTGGAGGGAAGTCTTTGTTTGTGCTCTTTGTTTAGGGGGTTGTTCGCTCTTGGGACTAAGAGGGACCAGATGTCCATCCAGGCTCTCCAAATGTTTCTGAATCAGTCTCTCGTGTTTCAAAATTGTGAGTATAGTCAGGCAAGGCATGTTAGTCTTAATTTTGTTTTCTCAACTTGTAAATGTACCTTTTTTGCTGAGAGGATTTTACTTCTGTTTGTTGTAACTTTGAACGTAAGGTTAGAGGGGGTTTCTCTGGGCTATACGAATTTGAGTACCTTGTAAAGTATTTTCCTTCCTGATTTTACAGAGATGATTTTTACCTTTCTTTTTAAGAACCTGATTGATCTTTTCCTTGTTTTAAGATCCAAGGGGTTTGGATCTGTGTTCACCAGGGAATTGGTGAAGTCCCTCAAGGCCACCCAGGGAGGGGAGAGTTTTGGGGGGACAGGCAGTGCTCCAGACACTGAAATTTCTGGATGGTGGCAGAGTTACCAGATGTAAGCTAGTAATTAAGCTTAGAAGTGTCCATGCAGGTCCCCACATTTGTATCCTGAAGTTCAGAGTGGGGAAGAAACCTTGACAGCCCTCAAGCAGTGGGAGTGATTTTTTATTGACTATATTAAATTTAAGGCTACATGTAACCCAAACTGACATGTTCTGTTACCAAAGGCCTCCACAGTACTTTAAATATAATCTTCATACACCATCCCTTTAAAAAGATGGGCAAGTTATCACCAAAAGGACAGAAGGGTAAAAAGAGTCAGAGTTTTTAGAAGTAGCCACTTATTTCCGATGCCCTAATGCAAGTCATCTTGTGCCTGATTTTCAACGGTTCTAGGGACCCCCTGGCACCCACTGACTTCAGTTAGAGTTAAGTGCTGAACACCTCTTTAAAAAAAAAGAAATATCAGATCCTCAAGTGTCTCAGGTCAAGTCTACAAAAATAGTAGCGCTCAAAATTCGGGGATTAGTGGCGTGCTTAACTTCACACGGTGATTCAGGTGGGTGGCAGAGTCAGGATTATAACTCTGGCCCCAGCCCCGAGTTCAAAAAGCTAGAGCATGGTGCTTTTGCAGGGGCCCTCAAACTTACATTTATAGAAATGCTAAAAAGAGTGCACTTCTTCATGCACTCAGGGCTCTAGCTGTACTTGTCTCAGTCTCTGTACTTTTCAGGAATGGCTGTGCATGGATACAGTTAAAAGTCTCCAATGCCTGTGGCACTAATTTTTTTTATTTTTCTGTGCACGGCAAGAGTTCTTCCTGGTTATCCACACAAGTTTGTGTTTAGCAAACAAGTATCCGTGCAGCATGCATGATCTTGCGATGTACCAAGAAGCAATTCGTTTTCAGGTAATGTAATGTAAAAGACACCACTGTAAGCTGACACCCAGCATGTTAATATTTGAACACACAGAGCTGTCTTACCTGTAGTATGTTAGAAGGATGTCATTAAATCATAAATCTTAAAGAAAGAACTTTAACCCAGACCTGAGTAAGGCAGAACCTACACCTGGAGAAGGTAACCCAAGTTAGCCAGCACCTTGACAAATGATAGGTTCCAAAAGAGAACTTCTGGCCAAAATTTTCAAACCTAGTGCTTAAAGTTAGGCTGGAAACTGCAGGTGTTCAGCATCTTTTTAAGATGAGACCATTTCTGTTTCAGGGGCCTAAATGTGACTTCAGCAGCTTCACTTTAGGCATGCAGATTTGAAGACTTTGGCCTCTGGCGCTAGGTTTCACAAAGGTTACATAGAGATGCACCTCTACCTATGTGAAACATCATGGATCTTCCAAAAGAGTCTCAACCAAAAGAGATGCAAATTATTAGTAGATAGATTGACATGAAATTCCCACACTTGCCTACAAAAGGTAATCACCGTCATGCCAGGCAACTGCTTCTGAAACCTCACTGACTTGACACCTTAAAGAAACTTCTCTCCAGGCAGGGCTTCCTTCTAGGTTAAAGCATGAAAGCTGAGATAGAGAAGAGACCCTGATTTCAGAGGATGTGTCACTCACCCATACCCTCCTGTCACCAGAAACATATCCAATCTTTATTTTTCAGAAGAAAACAGATCAAAGCATTGGATAAGCCCATTATAATGTTTACAGATGAACAGTTGGGGCATGCGGGAAACATTTTAATGCAGAAGGAAGAAAGTTTTGATGGATGGATAAGCAATATAAATCCTTTGTACTTCTGTATCTCCTTCCACCTAAGTGTCCCAAAATGCTTTACAAGACATTAAACCCCACAACACTTCTAAGTATTATATCCCCATTTCCCGATCTGTGAAATGGAGAAACGGGTATATAGGTAAAAAGCAAGTGGGACCATAGGTTCTCAGGACCTTGGAGTGAGGGGGTATCAAGCAACATCCACAGTTAGGGCCAGTCTTTCAAAAGAAGCCTCTAACTGACTTGTGCAAAGTCACACTGTAAGTCTGTCAAAACGGAGAACAGAATCTCCTCTTAGGTTTTTAAGTTACGCTCCGCTCATTAATTGTAGTAAAACAAACATCCAGATCTCCTTGTTCCTCGTCTTTTAACCAGAAGATTTCCCCTTCTCTCCCTCCCACACCAAAACACTGATCTACTGTTGTCATAAACAGATACTTAAGGGTTAATGTCTCTTTTACCTGTAAAGGGTTAACAAACAAGGAACCAAAAACACCTGACCAGAGGACCAATCAGGAAACAAGATACTTTCAAATCTCGGTGGAGGAAAGCCTTTGTTTGTGGTTTTTGGGTTTTGCTTTGTTCTCTCTGGGTGCCTGAAAGGGACTAGACATGCAACCAGTTTCTTCCAATCTCCTGCATACGTCTCTATATTTTATCGCGAATAGGAGTATTAGTAGAAGGCCGTTTAGTCTTTTAATTGTTTCTGTATTGGCAAATGTGTAGTTGCTGAGGTATTTTAAATTTGTTTTTGCTGGGGGAGGGTTTTTCTCTGGTTGTCTATCAAGCTGAAAGTCCTGTATACTTTTACCATCTAGATTACAGAGACCTTCTTACGTGTTTTTTTTTCCTTTTCTTTTTTTAAAAAAGTTTTGCTTTTTAAGACTGGTTGATTTTTTCCCTGTGAGGCTCAAGGGGAATGGAGTCTGTTCACGAGGAATTGGCGGGAGAAGGGACAAGGTAAATTTCCTCTTTGTTTGATCAGGAGCTTTGAAATCTGGTTTCCTCTGGGTGAGGGGAAGGGGGAGGGGTAGAGGTGGAAGCTCTGTTTGTAATTCAAGGAGATTTGAATCACCAGTATCTTCCAGGGAACCCAGGGGGGAAGCTTAGAAGGCCTGGTGAGGAAAGAGTACTTACTTCCTTGGGTGAAGATCCAGGGTTGGAGTCTTGGGGGTCCAGGGAAGGTTTTGGGAGACCAGAGTCTATCAGGCCGGGATAAAGTCCTGATTGGTAGCGCTTATAGATCTAAGCAGGTAATTAAGACTTAGAGAAATTCACGCTTGGTATTTTTTTTTTTTAACCCATTTTTTAGGACGCTAAGGTTTCAGTATGGGAGTTATTCTGACAACTGTATTTCTGTGATTGCAGTGTTATAGTACACCATCACGGGTTGCCTTATTTTAGACCAGCAGTTTTAGATTCATGTGAGTGTCATGATCGCACAGATTAATAACACAGCAGAAGTGGCCGAGGACCTAATTCATTAGATGTGCCTCATTCGCAGCGCTTAAAATTGGAAACAGCTAGAAAACCTAATCTGGTTAATTTAAAAGACAGGACACTTTAGAATGGGCACGACCCTAAAGGAAAATGTAGCCTTCATGCCTAGTGCTTTGATGCTGATGTACATGTTCCTGAATTACATGAGGATGCAAGACCACCTATCTAAAGCAGATTTACAGAATCCTGCCTGACTGTGTATCACAGTTGGGACCCATAAAGAACAAGGTTATTTAAATTTCAGCTTTGATTTCTTTGGGCCGGGGGGGCGGAGAAGGGTACATGCTGTGGCACAGTTGTATATTTATAAGTGGCCAGCAGGTGCCAGTAGCACGATGACCAGATTAAAGGTTTCGCAACGAAAAAAATTGCTGTTATTTTTCATTTTAGGTCAGAGTTTGTTCTACAAACTGTTTCGCTACCTTGACAGGTCACCATTGTCATCTTCCTAACAGTACTCTAAAGTGAAACTGACCAGAGCAACAAATAGAATATGTAAAAACATGTACAAGTGGGAGAGAGTACAGCAGACAGAGTTATTTCAGCTGAAATTCGAGCCGGCACCTAGCAATCCTGCACGACCCTTGCCCCAATGGATGCTCTCATGGCGTACTTGCAGGCGATCAGTGCTTTACAGTGTAAATAATACGATGGGCTTTCAATTATGCCATATTGCACGAATCTTTCCAAGCACACACTTGCCTATTTCTAAAGAATAGCTTTCAGTGAGGCTCTGCCATGGCTGCAAGGGATTGGCGGGCACAGCGCTAATTGGCGGAATCGCTGCCCAAATAGGTGTGCTCTGTCATCTCAGTACCACCTCCACAAAGAACACAGGGCAGGGCACGAGAGGGTTGGGAGATCTTCTTTTTCCCCCTTCACATCACAATTCAAAAAAAAAAAAAAAAAAAAGATACCGTCATAGGCTTGATCCTGAAAAGCTGCCAAGCACCCTCAATTCCCATTAAATTCAATGAAACAAGGCAGGTGAGGCACACTCTCTTATCAAATCAACTACTGTTGGTGTGTGTGAGAAAGAGACAGACACACAAGCTCTTGAGGTCTTACCAACAGAAGTTGGTCTAATAAGAGATATTATCTCACTCACCTTGTCTTTCTAATATCCTGGGACCAACATGGCTATGGCTACAATTGAGCATTTAGCACCCAAACTTCAGGTGCCCCCAAAGTTAAGCAAGAGATTATTTGCAGATTTTTCACATACACAAGAGGAGAGGAGGGTGGAAGATTCACCCTTACACAGAAGCATCCTTATACACAATGTAATTGAAATCTGAGTGGACAAAGCAGACCAAAAATAAATCAACCGCCAGGTACCTCTTCAATCTTGTATTGATTAAGTACAACACATTCCAAGATAAACCTTAGTGTGGAAAGGTTTATGATTGCCCCTCCAAAGCAATTCAAGAGACACCTAGTTTGAATATCTTCAGAAGAGCACATTTATCTGGAAAGTCTTTCTTGGAAGGAACATCATAAAAATATTTTAAACCACATATTAAAGAGATGAAGTGGCTCGTGTTTTACAGTATCAAGCAATGATAGGCTATTAGTCCAAAAAATAAAAAATGAAAAATAAAAAAAATCACAAGGCACCTGGTTCAGAATGGGGGGGGAGGGAGAGAGAGAACTGAGAGAAAGTGGCTTTAAAAAAGAACACAGCAAAACCAGATATCAATAGTTTTCTCCAGTCACTATTTACCACAATCTCCTGTTACTACAGACAGCCATTTAGAATTCCCCCACAAACCTTTCCCCCGCTTTACGTGTCCGGGACCATTGGTGTGTACTTGGTACTATTCAGATCAAATAGACAAGGACCCTGTCTGGAAGGGAGTGTGCTTGGAGCAGGAGACTGGAAATCAGATATGCTGGGTTCTATTTCTTGTGGTCTCTAGTTCACAATGCGACCTTGAGAAGGTCAATGAATTTCAGTTCTGTCTCTTTCCTCCCCTGTAAAAATGGAAATGCTCTAATAGGCTTAATGTCAGCAAGATGAAAGGTGCTATGGAACAGGGTATTAGCATTTTAAATGAACTAGCTGATTTGTGTTGCACTGTCCTCTTCTGACCAGAATCGAAGAGATCGACTTTGGGCATAGCCCCTATACCGTTAAACTCTGCTGAGGTTTTCCTGTTACTCCTCTGCTTTTGAAGCAGGAGAATCAGAGTTCTAGCCTTGCAGATATCAGGTAATTTAGTATGGCTGTGGCATGCAACATAGTGACAGCACTGAAATCCCAAGTGACCACAGATCTGTTACATCATTAACAAATGATGGATTGTTCCTGCCAGCTAGCCTTAGTTTTAAAGCTACAGTATATACATACATAACCAACAAAGCATTGGTTTGGAAAAATAAGAGTGTCCACTAAGAGTTACATAGACATTATAAATCAGTGCAGGGAAAGGAAGACAGCAGAGCCTCCTGAAGGAGAAATATGAGCAGTGCCTGACAAGCCTCTAATAAATCTTCTCAGTTAGTTAATCACACTCTCTTTTGGATAATGAGTTACAAAAAAAGGGCTAATTATTATAACCCTTTTGGAGGGGATAATGGTTCACTAACTACATTTAGCATCAAATTGAATTCCAATCCACACCTTGCACAGATGTGCTATGCTGGACATCAGCTGTTGGAGAGAAAGATAAGATTTTTGAGGGCGGGGGTGGAGGGGCAGATAAAGATTGATAAAGGAATCATTCAGAGTCTGGTTAACATCCCCAGCAGGTGCATCTGCTGCTTAAAAGGCCACACTTCAAGCAGCAATGAGCACCTACCTGACAGAACAAGACACTTGCTAATGGGAATATTACCTTGTTCAGTGTTACCCTGAAAGTTAAGATAATGATGGGATAACCAAATCCACACAACAGTACAAGTTAGAAAAAAAAAAAACTAGGGCAATTCTAACAGTTATTTATAGAGGATGGTAAATATGCATGGCACTTTATAAAAAGTGAAAGAAACAAATAATCCTTGGCCCACAGAGCAGATGCAGGATACTGCCAGGGCCAGCTCCAGGGGTTTTGCCGCGCCAAGCAGCCAAAAAAAAAAAAGCCGCAATCGCTGTCTGTGGCAATTCAGCAGGAGGTCCTTCACTCCGAATGGGAGTGAGGGACCCTCCGCAGAATTGCCAACTAATAGCTGGACGTGCCGCCTCTCTCCAAAGTGGCTGCCCCAAGCACCTGCTTAAGCTGGTGCCTGGAGCCAGCCCTGGATACCGCATCTAATCATAGTCTTCCTGGTCCAAAGGAAGAATTTCCCATATAAATGAAACTAACTTCAAAGCTTTTAAAAGAACGAGCTGCTGAAATCAGCAAACAGACACCAAATAAAATGTATTGGTCTAGAATTCATTTAATTTGTGCTTCTGCAGTGAATGGCAGTGGACAAATCCTTGTCATTTTGCTTCTTTACATGCAAAGAATCTTTTCTTTTAAAGAAGTGTTTTGCACAGCTTGAAGAAGACACCCACTTTAAAATTAACTACCTTGCAACTGATCTGATATGCACATTTAAGAAGTGGCTTCTGATTTATAAAGAGACTTTTTACAGTGGAATTACTACTGTTTGATTACCAGTTTGAAGCAGACTTCAAGGCTTGACAGTGCAAGTGAAAAACATGATAAAAATAACAACCTCTTCCCAAATCGTGGAACCACCACAAGGAAAGTGGGTAATGACTAGATGGTGTGTTAATGGATTGTGTTATGTATGAACAGATGACCAATATACCCAGCAATTCAAATGGAAGGCAACTCAATATACACCAAATCTGACATTGACTAGACACTCTAGATGCTAATTGGTAGGTATGCTATCTACAGACCAGTAATTTAGGTAGTGGTGAATCTAAACCACAAAGCAAGGTAGAACCATTATACTTATTCTGATAAAGACACACAGTGTTTAATCTTATCCCAAACAGGTCTTTAATACAAAACAGACCTATTTGCAGTTTTTTTGCACACAGTACTGTCTACATGGTCTGAAGTGTGACCACACTAGTCTAACCATGTAAAGGCATGGTGGAACTTTCTAACGTAGACAAGCCATTATAGAGAACTATTCTATGAGCTCCCATTATTCTTTTGTAGAGCTATCAATCAAAAGCCAGTACAAACAGAATCAGAACTAATCTTTAAAAGTTTCACACACAGCATCTTACTGCCCAACAGTGTGCACCTTTCAAAGCATTTCAGATTACATCCATGCTTCCTTTCCTCCTCTTCCCCACTAGAAAAAACTCACAAGCAGGCAGGATATGTAGGAATGATTTCAAATCAAGTTATTTGTTCTACGATTCCTTTTCTCCTAAAGATAGGAAGTGTTGCAAAAATCTGAAGAGGACAGATTTCCAGGACTGAAAAATCCTGCTTTGCCATCTGGTCCAAGACATCTAAATCTCTGTAGTTTTAATGCCAGAAAGTGCTAAGGCAAAGATGAGTCAGTGCCTGGAAGTCTATTCACCAAGAAGTACAGAGGAACTGTAGTGGGTTGGAGAGAGCAGGGGGTGTAAATAAAACAAATATTCACCAACTATGTATCATTCGTTCATTCCCAAGCCCCTTCCTTCATTCTTGCTTCACTCCCTTTCAGAATTTCCACCTTTTCTGGTGCTTTCTTTGCAAAGCCAGCAAAAGGCCATAGATTCCCCTGCACATTTCCCCCCTCCCCTCCCAGCAATATAAATAAAGAATAAAGGAGTTTTAATAAAAACAAACCTAACCCCCTGGAAGGTGTCACCAGGCAGAGACATGCTGTCAGACTTATTAAGACGCTAGGGGAGGTTTCTAATTGTCTGCATTGACCCAGGGTGTTCCTCCTGACTAAACTAATGAGGCTGCATTAATCTACCTCAGGCTCCGGGATTTTGCTGGCTCAGGATTGCAAGACATGAGATAACCCGCTATCCTGAAAAATACCACACACGGTCTGGAGGGTGCCAGGGCAGCGCAGATGCTGTCATCTCGATAGCAGTGTTGATGTGAATATACACACACCTAACACGTCGTTAAAAACAAAGCCGGATGCAACCCAGATGAAATGTAATGATCACAGTCTGCTGCCTTACATATCCCGGCACCTGTGAGAGCCAGCCTGTAACCCCAGACCGGGTGCCCTCTCTCCAGTTGTGCCCCTGGCATCCATCCTCATTAGGACTGACACAAGCCACTCGCCATTCAGCGTGAAGTCCCTCGTGCCCAGCCCCTCCATAGCAGCCAGCGTGGACAGGAGACACCGCCCCAAACTTTGGAACGGCAGAGAGCAAGGAGGGAGGGCGACTGTCGGGCCAGGGGCTCCAAATCCCACCCCTACCCCTCTCCATGGGATCCCGCCTGACCTACCAACTCCCAGGGCTGCTCTGTTAAGTCAGCTGCCGGCCAGCGGGGCTTGCAGCCCATCTCGCTAGTCCCTGATTAAGGAGAGGTGCACGAACACCCACCCAGGGCTGAGCGCCCCATCCAGGGGAGACTCCTCTGGAAACACCCCACACACAGAGCCCCAGGGGAATCTTTCCGTTCCCTTCCTCCCCCAACCTAGCTCCCCAGAGAGCTGCCGGGATCGGGGAAGAGGACGCGGGGGAAGGAGAGAGACACACACACGCCCGGTGTTTCCACGCCCGCCCTCCCAGGCGCTGGGAAAGGGGGTCACACGCCCAGATGCGTCCCCAGCGGCTTGGCAGAGGCGTGGGGGGGGGGAAGCAGGGTCCCCCATCGCCCCCTGGCACAGCAGGCTGGCTGCTCCCCCCGCCCCTGGGCTGGCTCCCCCTTACCTGGGGAAGCCACCAGCTCCGAGCCACTCCCGGCAACTTCCAGCGGCCGGTCCCCGGCTCCCGGCCGCGCGGCGAGAATTCCCCGGGGCTGCCCGCCTTGCCCAGCTCCTCCGGGGACTCGGAGCCGTGCAAAGCGGGGAACCTGCCGCTTCCTCCCCGGCGCCTGGGCGTTGCGATCGGCGCCTCTCCAGGAGGGGGACGCGAGCCGGGTGCGGCGCCGGACAGCGGCAGAGCCCGTAGGAGGAGGCACCCTGCAGCCGGCAGGCTCCGCTCGCTCAGCGCCTTCGCTGCCCGCGCAGCCTCCCCGATCCCATCCCTCGGCCGGGAGCTGCGGAGTAAAGCGGCGAGCGCAGCTCAGGGGGAATGAAACCGGCTAACTCCGCCCCCGGCTGAACAGACAGGGCAGGAGGCGGGGCTGCCCTGGCTGCACCCAGCCCCGGCGGGAACCCGGGCAGGGAAGGGTCACAGCCTGGGTTGTACATCCCCACCCATCCCCCAGCAGGGAACCCGGGCAGGAAAGGGTCACAGCCTGGGCTGTACATCCCCACCCCCACCCCCGGCCCAGCTGGGAACCCGGGCAGGAAAGGGTCACAGCCTGGGCTGTACATCCCCACCCACCCCCCAGCAGGGAAGGGTCACAGCCTGGGCTATACATCCCCACCCATCCCCCAGCAGGGAACCCGGGCAGGAAAGGGTCATAGCCTGGGCTGTACACCCCCACCCCCAGCCCAGCTGGGAACCCGGGCAGGAAAGGGTTACAGCCTGGGCTCTACACCCCCACCCCCGGCCCAGCAGGGAACCCAGGCAGGAAAGGGTCACAGCCTGGGCTGTACATCCCCACCCCCGGCCCAGCTGGGAACCCGGGCAGGAAAGGGTCACAGCCTGGGCTGTACACCCCCACCCCCACCCCCCAGCAGGGAACCCGGGCAGGAAAGGGTCACAGCCTGGGCTGTACATCCCCACCCACCCCCCAGCAGGGAACCCGGGCAGGAAAGGGTCACAGCCTGGGCTGTACACCCCCACCCCCACCCCCGGCCCAGCTGGGAACCCGGGCAGGAAAGGGTCACAGCCTGGGCTGTACATCCCCACCCACCCCCCAGCAGGGAACCCGGGCAGGGAAGGGTCACAGCCTGGGCTGTACATCCCCACCCATCCCCCAGCAGGGAACCCGGGCAGGGAAGGGTCACAGCGTGGGATATACATCCCCACCCCCCACCCCCGGCCCAGCTGGGAACCCGGGCAGGGAAGGGTCACAACCTGGGCTATACATCCCCACCCCTCACCCCCCCCAGCTGGGAACCCGGGCAGGAAAGAGTCACAACCTGGGCTATACATCCCCACCCATCCCCCAGCAGGGAACCCGGGCAGGGAAGGGTCACAGCGTGGGATATACATCCCCACCCCCGGCCCAGCTGGGAACCCGGGCAGGGAAGGGTCACAACCTGGGCTGTACATCCCCACCCCCCACCCCCCCCAGCTGGGAACCCGGGCAGGAAAGGGTCACAACCTGGGCTATACATCCCCACCCCCACCCCCAGCTGGGAACCCAGGCAGGGAAGGGTCACAGCCTGAGCTATACACCCCCACCCCCCACCGGGAACCCAGGCAGGAAAGGGTCACAGCCTGGGCTATAGACTCCCGACCCCAGCTGAGAACACGGGCAGGAAAGAGTTACAGCCTGGGCAGTACACACACACCCCCGGGAACCTGGGCATGAAAGAGTTACAGCCTGGGCAGTACACACACACCCCCGGGAACCTGGGCAGGAAAGGCTCACAGCCTGGGCTGTACACCCCCTCCCAAGCCAGTAACTCAGGCACTGGGCCGGCGGTTCCATTAGGTGACCCTAGGCAGTTGCCTAGGGCACCAAGATTCAGGGGGCGGCATTTTGTGCGCTCCCCACTGGGCGCACGGGCGCTTCCGGTTCTGCTCCCATCGTGCCGCCAAAGAAGGACCTTCTGCCGACGTGCCGCTGCAAACAGCGACAGTCAATTGAGCAACTCAATGACTGCCACTGTTGCCTGCAGCATTTTGGTGGAGGGTCCTTCTTTGGTGGTGCAATGGGAGCGGAAGCTCCCGCGCGCCCCGTGGGGAGTGCACAAAATGCCCTCCCCCCCCTGAATTCTGCCTAGGGTGCCAGAAACCCTGGCGCCACTCCTGCTCAGCCAGGAAAGGGTTACAGCCTGGCATACACCCTGTCCCTACTGAATTCAGGCAGGAAAGAGTTATGGCCTGTACCTAAGAAAAACTGACTCAAAACCTGCTAAAAGTGCAAGTAGCTAATCTGAAACCACCAGGCATTCTGATTCCTCTGACCCTCATTCCCCCATCTTCAGTAATCTGTTAGGCTCACTCAAGTCACCTTGTCTTAAATTAGACCCTGATATTGCAAACATTTAAGAACATATGTAACTACTCACGGAGCAGCCCCATAGACTTCAGCGGGAGGAGTCATGTAGGTAAAGTTACACAAATCTAAGTGTTTTTAAGTGTGGGGGCCTCAGATTGTAAGCAGGTTGGGACAGGGACTGTCTCTTGCCATGTGTTTGTATGGTGCTACCCTCATCCTGAATGGGCGCCTGCATGCTACACAAAGAGGATAAAGCCTTGGTATGACACTCTGCTGCCAGTTCACTGTCAGAGCGAAAACAGAGTCTTAGACAAACACAAAATTTGACTTCACTGAAATAGGAAGAGCAGACTGATAACAAGGTAGCCATTGTCACACTTTTCGAAAATAGCTCCAAGACAATTCCAGAAGCTGCATCCTAACTAAATACATACATATATGCATCTCTCCCTCTATTCCAAAGAGAAAATTGAAATAGATAAAGCAAAACATACAGAATGAGACAACAGCCAACACCATAATAAAGCAGAAAAGACAGAGAGGATAAATGCAAACAACAAAAGAATACGATTATAGGCAGAATGGTTAACACTGACTACAATTAAAATGGCATAACACATTCCATAATAGCAATTGCCAACTTCAAGCATTCAAAAATCGTTGAGTCAAGCTCCAAAAAATCATGTCATTAGGTTAAAAAAAACCCAAATTATATTTTTTTTAAAAATCATGATTTTTATTTCTTTTTCGATTTCTAAACCTTAGGGTGCACTGGGATCACATTTTCAAACTTTTCTCTGCAACCAAGAGCAATGGAAACAGGTTTTTTTGTTTGTTTTATTTGTTTTTTGTTTTAAATGAAAACTGAGATTCTGACTTGTCTGACTATTATGTAGTCCTGCCTTGAGTGGAAAAGACTGGACTAGATGACCTGTTGAGGTTTCTCCCAGTGCTACACTTCTATGATTCTCCTCTAATCATGTGGATCCAGGAGCTGGGACTTTAAGAAAAACAAATTGTGAAGAGTTGGCACATTAGGAGAAAATATTTTGTTTTGCCCATGTTAGAAAAATTCTTCTAAGTGTTTTCTTGCGAAGCTCTAGCACCTTCATGCTTTGATCTAAGGAGCATCACCAACCTTCCCACCTTCAACTCCAAGTGCAAGCTGCATGTCTTTGACCTTGCCTTCTCTAACATAAATATATAGTAACATGTATATTAAAAAAACCCACCCTATCAAAATGCAGCACTCCACTGTGCACACTTCTCCCCCAGGGGAGAGGATGAGAGAACAATGTGACAGGTGTTAGTCACATTGCATAATGCACTACTGGAAAAGCTCCCATACTATGGTGATGAACACAATATACCAACCAATATAGAATAGACTTGCAATTTGATGGTGGTTGCCCTAGTGTTAAGGATGTGTGCTTTTTGCTGTCTCTGTGAAAATTCACCTAAGTTTGAAAAAGTTTATAAACTTCTAACTAATCTCAGTTCACACATGCTCTGTAGAAACTTGTTGAGTTAGGCTAGTACAGATTCTGTCTGCACTGAGCATGCTCCAGCCCAGGGCTTTAGAAGCTGAACAGGTCTTTTCCAGCAATAGCTCCTTCCAGCTCCAAAGGGTCCCCTAGGCACAAGAACTGAGAGCACGGAGACTCTCTGACCTGTGCTCTCAGTGGTCCTGCTGCTGAAGCCCAGGTAGCCTGCGGAAAAAGAAGGAGGCACCTAACTGGAGTGCAAAGAGCTGAAAGCCAGGCCTTTGGAGAGGTGGAGTTGCAGTAGCCAGAGGGGGAGGGACAGCAGAGGGGCTGCACAGAAGAGGGACAGGAGCCACAGGATGGGAGAGACCTGGACAGGAGCAGAAGGTGACAGAGACAGGTTGGGGATACAGTGGGTCTTCAGAACCTGGAACTGAACCCAGGAGTCCTGGCTTTCCTCTGCTGTCTATAAATAGCTGTGAGACCCAACCGTAATGTGTCATATCCCCCCCACCAGCTGGTATACATAGAGGATAACAGCCTTCTACTGCTATCAGTTATTTCATTAGGTCTAATGACAGAGGACTCTGCTGTGGATGTAAATGTCAGAATCTTGCTGATGACCCAAGCTGGGGTTCAATATGGTTCCACATGATAGAATTGTTGTTATTATTCAGTTATTTTCAGTTTTTTTAATTAGAAAATTTGCAGAAGTTCTGAGCATTCACAAACCCAGCTGATGTCAACTGGAGCTGTGCTTTGAACATATTAGGTGCTATAAAAAAGCTAAGTTCTCTGGGAAAACAAAATGGCCCTAGTACTAGACACTTCTGACATTTTTGGCCTTCATATCTCTGTGCCTCAGTGGTTTTCCTGTGAAATTGGGATAATAGCACCTAATACCATGGGGTACTGTGAAGATTAATTCACTAATGTTTGTGAAGCACTCAGATACTATGGTGAGAGCACCACAGAAACGCTCATGAGGAAATGCAGAGTACAGGAATTGTGTAGCACTTCTTGGCTCTATGAGCTAAGAGATGAAAACATTATCTAAAAGTTGTATCTCTTTAAATGGTTTGTGATCCCTCTAGTGACCGTTGTTTTCTCTGTTTCAGAACCCTGCCAGAGCAGCAGTGTGTACACAGAGCCAGGTTTTGCATATTGCATATAGATAGTGAACATGGTTATTTGGATCCCACTGTGCCATGTGGTTCTTTCATATTACATTCGTTGTGTAAAGAGCAAAATAGGCACAACGGGAAATTAGTAGTTTTGTATACAGTGCAGGGTTTTAGATGGTGTGAGTTTACTACGTCCTGGGGCCAGACAATGAACGAGGAAGATAAAAAGAAATATTGAATAACAACCCACTGAATGAATGAAGCAGGGATCATGGAGGGCAGGGGGGATGGTACATGATCATGTAATTAACAACTGTGCCATAATGCACAGAGGCTAAATTAAGGTTGCAAGGGCAACCTGACTTTTGAATCCTTGCCTTTGCAACTTCAGTGTTCTTTTAATGTAATTTTTTGAATGGAATGTACAACCACTGCTCAACTAACTACTCAACTAGTTCCCTGGTTTTATACATAATTGCACACAGCCCACCCCAATAGTACCAAAAACAAGTGCCAGTGACCCATGCAATCCAGGTTTCAGCATTTGTGAAATACTAGGGGGCTTTGAATGATGCTGGAGCTATGGATGGAACTTAGTTCCCAGTCGGGCCATCCCAAAGTTCTACAACCATACATCATAGTACTTTGTGGCACTGCAGGTTGTAGTGAATCCCAGAGGGTGCTTTGTGGATGTAAATATTGGGAAGGGTTGGATGGGGATGCTATATTCCCTTTCCATGGAGGAGATGTTAGTGGTATTTCTGTGCCAGCTGTGATTCTCAATGACCTGAGGAGGATGGCAACACAACTACTGCCTCAGAAATGCCAGACTGGTGGTGGATTGTTGCCTTTGGGAGACTCAATGGGAATTGAGATGCCAATGTGATTGCTGCCCTCTTGGGCTGACACTAGTGTTTGAATGGGAACCTCCAGAAGTAGAAGCAGAAGTCCCTACAGTTGGAGCAAAAGCACCAGCCATTGTTGCTATGAGATGTATCAGACTCATGTCCTCCGTAGATCAGTCCCCAGAAGGGACACGGAACAGACACTAACCAGTGGGTTAGACCTACTGAAGGGCAATAATCCAGACCTGAAGTAAATCCCTACAATCATTGCAGATCATGGCATACAGACAAGCATGGTAAGGGATGTGCTATTGTTTTGCTCACAGTGATATTAGGAAAGTGGAAGTCAAAGAGACATGGGATCTGCACGTTCCTGTGTTTGTGTGAATACATTTTTTTTAAATATGCTTTTTTCCAATACTTTAATTCAGAGGCATTTAGTCCTTAATGGATATAATTGAGTTTTGATTGAAAGTGTCCCCATGGGCCATGTGATTTCCCCCTTCAGAGTTGATAGTGATAGCTTTAGTCCCCATGTCATTGCTGGTCTATCTGGAGGAGCTGATTAGTTGTACTTTCAAGAGAGTTGCTTTGTTTTTTGCAGGAATGGTGGTTGACTCCTGGGTGAGTTGTTTGCTTTGGATGCTTTCACAAAGGGTCTGAGATTTTTTAAAGTGTTCTGTGAAAGTTTCACCACTCTGCATTGCGAGATTTTGTTTATTTACAGTGGATTTGAATTCTTTCCAAGCTAGGATGCAATCAGCATGACAACCTTTCCTCTAATCCTAAATCCAGTCCATTGTGAGGACAGGATGTGGAGAGCAAGGTGGAAAATTATTTTGCAGGTAGGGTTGCCAATTTTGGCTGGACATATTCCTGGAGGTTTCATCACATGACAATCTTTAATTACAGATGAATCTTTAATTCCTGGAGACCCAAGGACAGCCCTGGAGGGTTGGCAAGTCTATTTGCAGACAAATTCCAAATTGCTAGGGCTGGCTCTGGCCACATTCCAGCCTGGTAACACAAGGAAGAGTTAATGTTCCCTCACAGCTAGGAACAGTAGGGGAAGAGTTACAGAGTATAAATCATCCACAAACCTGAAGATGAGAAGTTACAAGGATATATCTATCCCTTTCAAAGACCCATCAGGAGAATTTACTGAAGATATTCTACAACCCACACTGAAGACCCAGGGATTAGGAGAACTTTTTTAAAATATACCACACCCCATCCAGGACAGGGGTGCAGGCTCTGGGCAGCGCTTACCTCTAGTGGCTCCCGGAAGCGGCAGCCATGTCCCCTACTCCAGCTCCTATGCAGAGCTGCAGCCAGGAGGCTCTGCGTGCTACCCCATCCATAGGCACCACCCTTGCAGCTCCTATTGACCGCAGTTCCCAGTCAGTTAGAGCTGTGGGGGTGGTGCTGGGGGCAGGGGCAGTGTGCAGAGTTTAGCACCCTGGCTACCCCTATGTGTAGGAGCTGGAGTGGGGCCATGCCCCTGTTTCTAGGAGCCACGTGGAGCAGCCCCTGTTCCTGCTCCCCTGCCGGAGCGCCAGAGTGGAGCAATCCCCAGACCTTGCTCCCCAGTGAGAGCTCGAGGGCTGGATTAAAATGGCTGGTGGGCTGGATCCGGCCCACTGGCCAAACTTTGCCTACCCTGCACTAGGAAGAGGATGACTGCCTCTTTATGTACCTCTCTATAATGTGTATAGAAAAAAGCTGCGTGATCATGGGACACTTCAATTTTGAGTGACATATGCTGGAAGTCTCATGCTGCCAGTACTAAAATATGCTTGGAATTTCTAAACATTTTAGATGACAATTTCCTAATTCAAAAAAAGTGTTGCAGCCAACACAGGATAAAGAGGGACTCATCACGGAGCTAAAATGAATGGTCGCTTAGGTACAACTCATCATGACTTAATCCCATTTATAACATGCAAACAGAATAAACTCCAGACCAGTAACGTACATACTTGGTGCTCTCATAGGGCCAATTTCACAAAGATGAAAAAAATATGAGTTAAAACTGCTGGGAGGTGGAATTTAATAAAAAAATGTGAGTGGTAATTGAGAATCATTTCAGAATACTTTACTAGATGTTCAGAAAGCCACAATACCACACCTGAGGAAGAAGGCTGGTTAAAAAAACAACCTGGTTTAGAGGAAAGATGAAGGCTCCTATAAAAAACCCAATAGAATAAAGGGGAAGTTGATAGTAATGAATCTAAATCAGAAGTTAGGAATTGTAGAAAATTGATAAGGGAAGCCAAGGGACATAAGGAGACCTCTTTGGCCAGCAGTGTTAAAGACAAGAAGGAGTTTTTTAAATATATTAGGAATAAAAAGAATCCTGACAATGGTATTGGTCCATTACTAAATGGAAATGTTAGAATTATCAATAATAATGCAGAAAAGGCAGAAGCGTTCAATAAATATTTCTGTTCTGTATTTGGGGGAAAAAACAGATGATATGGCCTCATCATATAGTGATGCTAATACTCTCTCCATTCCACTCTTATTGTTGGAGGATGATAAACAGAAGCTACTGAAATTAGACATTTTAAAATCAGCTGATCCAGATAAATTGCATCCAAGAGTTTTAAAAGAGCTAGCTGAGGTCCTTGTTGGACTGTTAATGTTGATTTTCAATAAGTCTTGCAGTACTGGGGAAGTTCCAGAAGACTGGAAGAAAGCTAATGTTATGCCAGTTTTCAAAAAGAGTAAACTGGATGACGCAGGTAATTATAGACATGTCAGCCTGACATCTATCCCTAGCAAGATAACAGAGTGGCTGTGTAACAAAGTCCTTAGTGGGCTAGGTGACCTAGTGGGTAGCATGCTACGGCCACCTCCCAGCAGAAAGGTCTTTCAGTCCAGTCTCTCTTCTTACCAAAGAGAGACTGAGGTGGGCATGAGGCTTATGCCCCTTCTGCAGCAGGGGTAACTAGTAGAAGAGCCCAGGTGCCCCCCTCCATCAGGCTCTGACCCAGGGCCCTAAAGGGGTCAACGGTATCTGCTTTCTGAGTGACCCTCCCTGAGTCACTTCCTACCATCTGCTTCTCCCCCCAGCTCCAAGTCCAATACAGGGTAAAAAGAAAAAATAACTAAACCTTCAGCCCCAGCCAAGCTCAGCATACAGTCTTATTCCTCTCAGGGAGGCTTCTCTGGTGCTTTTCTCCAGGACCCTCAGGGGAGGCCTTTCTTCCTCCCAAGCCTTCTCCCATCTGAGCTGTGTTGCTCCCTTTTCAAGTTCTTCTCCAGTTGGAGCATGCTCTGCAGGTCTGTAGGGGCGGGGCTAACAAGGCCCAGTACTGTCCTTTAACCCTATGAGGCCCAGTGTGGGGTTTGTACACCCCATTGCAGGCAGATATGGGCCTCAATTAATAAAGAATTAAAGGAAGGTAATCTACTTAATGCCAATCAACATGGGTTTATGGAAAATAGATCCTGTAAAACTAACTTGACTTTTTTATGAGATTACAAGTTTGGTTGATAAACGTAATAGTGTTGATGTAATATACATAAACTTTTGTAAGACTTTTGACTTGATACCACTCAATATTTTGATACAAAAAGTAGAATGATATGAAGTTAACACAGCATACATTAAATGGATTAAAACCCGGCTAACTGATAGGTCTCAAAATGTAATTGTAAACAGGGAATCACCATCAAGCGGGGTTTGTTTCCAAAAGGATCCTGCAGGGATCTGTTCTTGGCCCTACTCTATTTAATATTTTTATCAAAGACCTGGAAGAAAACATAAAATCATCACTGGTAAAGTTTGTAGATTTTTGCAGAACAAAAATTGTGGGAGTGGTAAATTATGAAGAGGACAGGTCACTGATTCAGAGCAATCTGGAGCTCTTGGTAAACTGGGAGCAAGCAAACAATATGTGTTTTAATAAGGCTAAATAAAAATGTATACATCTAGTAACAAAGAATATAAACCATATTTACAGAATGGGGAACTTTATCCAGAAAGCAGTGATGAAAAACATTTGGGGGTCATGGTGGATAATCAGCTGAACATGAGCTCCCAATGTGACACTGCGGCTAAAAAAATTAATGTGATCCTGGGATGCATAAACAGAGGAATCCAAATAGGAGCAGAGGGGTTATTTTACCTCTGTGTTTGGCACTGGTGTGACCACTGCTGGAATCCTGTGTCCAGTCTTGGTACCCACAATTCAAGAAGGGTGTTGATTAATGGGAGATGGTTCAGAGAAGAGCCATGAGAATATTTAAAGAATTAGAAAGCATGCTTTATAGTGATAGACTCAAGGAGCTCAATCTATTTAGTTTAGCAAAGAGAAGGTTAAGGGGTGAGTTGATTGCATTCTATAAGTATGTACATGGAAACAAATATTTAAGAATGGGCTCTACAATCTAGCAGGGAAAGATATAACATGATCCAATGGCTGGAAGTTGAAGCTAGACAAATTCAGACGGATATAAAGGAGTAAATTTTTAACAGTGAGGGTAATTAACCACCGAAACCACTTCTCAAGGGTTGTTGCGGAGTCTCCACCACTGACAATTTTTAAATCAAGATTGGATGTTTTTCTAAAAGATCTGCTGTGGGAATTATTTTGGGGAAGTTCTGTGGCCCGTGCTATACAGGATGTCAGACTATATGATCACAGTGATCCCTTCTGGCCTTGGAATTGATGAAAGTCACAGGAGATAGTGGTCTGCCAAGGAAACAAACATTGGAAAACAGGTAATTTTTATGTTTAGGCTTTTAGATTCACTGGTTTTCGTTTTCATTTGTATAGCTGTCTGTCTATTTAAACAGAAACACACACTGTGCTTTGTATAGACTAGTGGGTGGTGTGTAGACTACAAGTTTGGAAGAGATCATTGACTAGGAGCATGTAAATGTTTGATGTTACCCAGCAACTGAAGTCAGAAATATCATTAGCTCACTCTGTTGAGGAATACTTTGCACATTTACACTATCTTGGTGTTTGCTTGTTCTGTTTGGTTAACCACCAAAGCCTCAACCCTCTCTATTCAAGATAAGGTACAGATTTTTAATGGTGAGGACACTAGAACAGATTAGCAAGGGATGTGGTAAATTCCTCATCACTCTGAGTCTATCAGTAAGACTGGATGTCCTTCTGGTGCCCTACTTTAGCCACACTGATGTAAGAATCACTGGGTGAAATTCTAGCAGCCTGCATTATGCATATCAGACTAAATAGTCACATAATGATTGGTGGATAAGTCCTGTGATGGGGAGAAAATAACAGGCACTAAGAAGGGCACTTCAGTCTAGAAGAGAAAGGCAGTACAAGAAATAAAGGATGAAAGTCAAATACAGAATTAAAAACAAATTAAATTAAAAACAAGGCACAATTTTTTAACAGTAAACCTTTGGACAAGCTACCAGGGGAATTGGTGGATTCTCCATCCCTTAATATCTTTAGATCAAGACTGGCTGCCTTTCTGGAATCTGTGCTTTAGTCAAACACAAGTTATTGTGCTCAACGGAGGGGTAACTGGGTAAAATCCTATCATCTGTGTTATGCAGAAGGTCAGACTGAACTGTTGGTCCCTTCTGGCACCGAAATCTACGAATCCCTTATGGCCTTAAAAAGCTGTAGAAGGTGCTGTCCAGTCTTCAGGCAGATGAGCCTGGATATAGTTTGGCAAAGGTTAAGTTAAGCTTCGTGGTATAGTCCTGTAGCCTTTGGATATTTCAAACATTTCCCTGAGAGGATATATAAAATCTAGATACATACGTGCCTGCACACACACAGGTTCAAGTTGTGTAAGTTGAACACTGTGCTATAAATACATTCTATGTGTTTCTCAAGAACGAGGTATAAACATTTCCAGCAAGTTCACTTAATGGAACTTTCTTTGCCAATTGGCTCCTTCCTTAGTAATGGTTATGAGAAAATATTTTATTTCAGATGGGAAAACATAAATAGGCTCTCAGTCTTTTTTTCTGCTCCCAGTGACCACACACACCCTGGGGACCAGGTTTGTTATATGCTAAGAGAGTCAATTTTAGTAGGAGCCTCTTGTTCAATTACTGGCATTACATAGTGCTTCCAGTAAACAGTGGAAAGGTCCCTGAAGCAGGAGGAAAGAGTTTGTGTCCTGTCAGAAGGGTTATCTGAGAGAGATCCAGGGAAGGAAACTCTTCTGTCATTCTTGCTTGAGGGGCTGGAAGACATGTAATACGGCCAGGCAACTTCTTAACTAGTGACAGGCAATTGAGCTTGAAGATCATCCACAGAGAGTTGCGGGGATGTCAGTAAAACAGCTCCTCCGACTGCTGGAAAGAGAGCTTGATATTTGTCACGAGGAGGAGATATCATATCAGCCTACTATATACTGAACCCCAGGCTGCTGCTTAGGAGCCTTGGGGAAAGGAGGAAAGGGAGAGACCAGGAGTGGAACTGAGGTTTAGACCCTCCTTAAACTCTATGGATGACAATCTGATGCAAGACAGGAGGCAGATTGGTGCCTGATAGGAAGTCAGCTGAAAGAGGGGCCTGTTATGTTAATTTAAATGGAATAGGCCAGAGGTGTTAATATAACCCAGTCACTGTCCAACACTGAACAGTGTTAAACAAGCTCCAGATTTTGGTATACAGAGACCTCAGCTTGCTTAGTACCGTGCAAACACACCATCAAAAATCCTTTTAACTTTGTATTAAAGACACAGAAAAGAAGGGAAAACAATTAAAGCATTTGAAATGTAAAGTATGAAGTCAGGATTTCATTTGAACAACATTCCTCTTCTCTTTCCCTTTAGCTGGAGAGAGGTTTTAGAAGGAAATGACCTCTTATCTGACAGTCTTTTAGATGGTATCAAAGATGGCAAGAACTGTCCTTTTGGGCAAAAAACAAAGTTAGCTGAGATGAGCTGGAGCTGTTGTTGGTGCTATTTTTAAAGTCCGATCCCATTTCATCTTAGCCGGTGTTTGGGATTCAGCTGGAACCAGTAGGAGTGGTAATGTCACCTGGGTCTCTCTCTCTGGCCTGGTGTGGTCAGGACAACTCTCAGGATTAAGACGAAGAAGGTTCAGGGTTCCAAGAAACATGGGGGGTGCAGCCATGACAGTGAAGCTCACTCCAGTAGCCTCTGTCCTTACCATTTCCCCCCCAAAGTCTCTTTCTTTAAGCACCCAAAAGGGAGTGCTGGTTGGAATAGCCCATCCCCTCATTATTTTGTCCATCAGTTAAACCTAATATCCAACACACCAATTTCCATTCATTAATTTCCAATTCCACATCTTCTGTCCTTACCAAGCACGAGTTTAACATAGTCCTTGAGTTATATCAGGAGGCCTTTGTGTTTAGACTAATTCAGTCTGTCTCCCTTTCATAACTTTTCCCATCAGCATTTAGTTACCGTGACATCTTATGAACTTTCACATACTTTTTACAGTTCAGCTGACAATTAGGGTAAATTTGTAGGCCTGGTTATCACAACATAATAATAGCAAGGGAAGAACCTACCTAAAGGAGTCTGCGGGGGTTTATTTGGATGGTGGAGATAGCACAGCGTTCGTGGTGAAGAGACTCTATATAAAGGCAAAGGAACAGATTGGCTTAGGAATTACTGAGGCAGCCCTGTCCCCAAATTCCCTGCTTGCCAAGGGTGGATTAGTCTCAGCAGCCCATATAGGAAAACTAGGATGAAATAAGAAGTAGTGGGAGTAGGGGAGGCAACAGCAGTATACAGCTTGCCAATTTAACAGCTGAGCCTTGCAGAGATAGGCCTTTTAACCAGGAAGGCTCAGGTTAGTAGGTATCTATAACCTACAAGGTAAATGTTTGCCTGTCCAAAACCACAGCCCTTCAAAGGAACAGCTACACTGGAATAAAAGACCTGTAGCATGGCCATGGCTTGACTGGGTCAGGTGACGTGGGCTTGCAGGGCTTGGGCTGCAGGGCTAATAATTTCTGTGTATAGATGTTCAAACTAAGACTGGAGCCTGGGTTCTGCGATCCTCCCCCCTCACAGGATCCAGTGCTTGGGCTCCAGCCTGAGCCCAAATGTCTACACAGCAATTTTACAGCCCTGTAGCCCAACTCAGCTGACATGGCCAGCCAGGTGTTTATTTGCTGTGTAGTCATACCCTAAGGAAGAAGGGATGTCTTCCATATCCTGGGAAGAAAGAACCTGCAATCTAATGCCCTGGTGGCCAGCGCTGAGAAAAAAAAAATTTTCTGCTTGATTTTCTGCCAGACATTCAGGAGCACGTAGGGTAAAGCTCCACTTTTCTGAGAACAGAGAGAGTACTTCCCCTATAGAAAAATATCAGGGTCCAAGGATTGTGGTGCTCAGCGTCTGAGGGCTTCTCTGCTTCTTGATGAAATGAAAGCAGGGCACACAGGGATCCAGAGCCACTCTGTCAGAACCATTGTGCAGTGCTCTTGGGGAATGGGGAAACCGCAGCTGGCATGCCTCAGAATGATGACCACAGAGCAGCATCACACGACTAGAGAGATTAACAAGCCGGACAGCAACCGCAAGTTCCAGCAGCAGCAGGAAGGAAGTTTGGTCGCTTAGGAAATGAAGAGGGGCTGAGACCACAAACAGTAAGTAATCCCTTCTGGCAGTCAGAGAGAGAGCTGTCCTCAGAATAAGAGACAGCTAGAAGGGAGAAATCCATCTCTCTCCAAGAAGGAGATGCTGAGACATAGCCCACAAGCAAGTTAGGAGGTTTTCTGCAAGACCTTTCAAATGTGTGAAGGGAAGTGGAGAGGAATGTTTCACTGCCAGCAAGAAAATGGAAGACAGGAAAGTTGATGGGAGGAAAAGGACCAAAGCCGATGCACAAAATAGCATCTAGGTCAGAGATGGGCAAACTACGGCCCGCAGGCCACATTCGGCCCGTGGGACCATCCCACCTGGCCCTTTAGCTCCCGGCTGAGAAGACTAGCCCCCGGCCCCTCCCCTGCTGTCCCACATCTCCCGCAGCCTCAGCTCACCATGCCACCAGCGCTCTGGGTGGTAGGGCTGTGAGCTCCTGCCAGACAGGAGCTGCGAGAGCTGCCAGGTGTAGTGTATTAAATTGCTCCTCATGAGAATGTGATACTTATGGAGTGCCAGGACTGGCAGCCGTAAGTAGTGCATTGTAAGTAGTACATTCCTACAGGAGAAATTTAATACACTACACCCAGGTAGGGAAGGCTGAGCCTCCCCAAACAGCCTGGTCCCCTTCCCCTATCTGCCCCCTCCCACTTCCTGCCCCGAGTGGGTTGAGCACCCATGGGAAAGAGGGGAAGTTGGGGCCTGTGATGGGTTGTGCTGCCCAGCACACCCACAGAGCTTTCAACTTCCAATCTAACAGCTTTCTTTGACAGGGTAACAAGCCTTGTGGAGGGGAGGAAGCGGTAGACATGGTATATCTTGACTTTAGTAAGGCTTCTGATACTGTCTCACATGACCTTCTCATAAACAAACTAGGGATATACAACCTAGATGGAGCTATTATAAGATGGGTGCATAACCAATTGGAAAACCATTCTCAGAAAGAAGTTATCAGTTGTTCACAGTCAAGCTGGAAGGGCATATTGAATGGGGTCCTGCAGGGATCGCTTCTGGATCCAGTTATGTTCAAAGTCGTCATCAATTATTTAGATAATGGCATAGAGATACACTGATAAAGTTTGCAGACAATGCAAAGCTGGGATGGGCTGCAAGCACTTTGGAGGGTAAGTTTAAGATTCAAAATGATCTGGACAAACTAGAGAAATGGGCTGAAGTCAACAGGATGAAATTCAATAAGGACAAATCCAAAGTACTCCATTTAGGAAGGAACAATCAGTTGCACACATACAAAATGGGAAATGACTGCCTCAGAAGGAGGACTGTGGAAAGGGATCTGGGGGATCATATTGGATCACAAATTAAATATGAGTCAACAGTGTAATTAAAAAAAGAAAACATAATTCTCTGATGTATTGTGAGCAAGACATGAGAAGTAATTCTTCCACGCTACTTCACTCTGATTAAGCTTCAAGTGGAGTATTGTGTTCAGTTCTGGGTGCCCCATTTCAGGAAAGATGTGGACAAATTGGAGAAAGTCCAGAGAAGAGCAACAAAAATGATTAAAGATCTAGAAAACATGATCTGTGAGGGAAGATTGAAACAATTGGGTTCATTTAGTCTGGAGAAGAGAAGGCTGAGATGAGACATGATAACAGTTTTCAAATACGTAAAAGGTTGTTACAAGGAGGAGGGAGAAAAAATTGTTCTCCTTAATCTCGGAGGATAGGACAAGAAGCAATGGGCTTAAATTGCAGCAAGGGAGGTTTGAAATTAGGAAAAATTTCCTAACTGTCAGGGTGGTTAAGCGCTGGGATAAATTGCCTAGGGAAGTTGTGGAATCTCCATCGCTGGAGATTTTTAAGAGCAGTTTAGACAAACACCTGTCAGGGATGGTCTAGAGTACTTAGTCCTGCCATGAGTACAGAGGACTGAATTAGATGACCTGTTGTGGTCTCTTCCAGTCCTACAATTGTATGATTCTAAACAGGGGGTTGCAGGGACTGCCTCTCATGCTCACAGATTCCCCATGCGTTACTGTGAGGGACATGGCCCTGGAGAGGAACACGGATCACCATGGTGACTGGAGCATGGCCACAGCAACCCAAGGAGCTAGAGATGCCCTGACAAATTCTTGCAACCAACACACCACTCACAGTCGTGGGGCTAGGCACAGATGCAAGCCATAGGCATCTACCTCTCCTTCAGGACTTCTTTGCGGGGGGGGATTGTTGCTACTTGCTGTTCCCTCCCTCTGTGGCTTCCCAAAGGCCTTGAAAAGGGGAGCAAAGCCCTCAGGTGAGCCAGACAGCTTTAGCACCTGCACTTATGACCCTTGAAAGGTCTTGACTGGAGAGAGGGAGCTAAGGAGAGTCTGGATGATTCACCCACAGCTTCCTGCAGTGCCTCCTGGTGGGAAGGAGAGTCTTCCTGTCACCCTGTTGTGCAGGGCTGCTAATTCATTGCTCGCATCCTCCAGAAAGGACCTGACAGACTGCTGCATTGCATCACCATAAGATGCACCACTAGATCAGTGAAACAGCTCACACTCCCTCTTCAAAGGAGATCTGGCTCTGGTGGAACCAGGATCTGAGCTCTGGCAGAAGCAGCAATCTGTAGTTCTCGTCCTTCCACCTTGTGGACTGCACAGTCTGAATCCCTGAGGCCTCAGACAAAGTTCCTCTTTCAGACAAAGCTCCTCTTCTCTCTTACGTTGATATATTCCATCCTTCACCATTGACTTTATGTCTTAAGCAATCTTCTTTTTAAATGTTATTAGTTTTTCCACATTAAATAAACACAATTAAAAATAATGAGCCTCTCTCTAACCCCTGGTTTCTGCTCTCAGCAGGAGACAATGGACATATACATGTCTGTTATGGGGGGGGGGGGGGAAACTACAAACATTACTAAAAAGTTCCCATATTGCATCACAAGTAGGACTTCCTGACAATGGGTCTAGGTAGGAGTGCCAAAGACATTCTAGATTGCATTCAATTAATGGAGTGGTTAAAGAAATTAATAAATAACTAGATCTAAAGTCCATTAGTGGCTGCACTTCCAGCACAGCAGAGGAGGAATAAATTTGATCAGATGTTTTATTCTTAGTCTGTGTAAAGCCCAGGGCTGGATCACAAACCATGTGAATTTTGATTATGAACCACTTGATATTGGCAGGGACAGAGGAGTTGGATATCTGCATAAAAACATTCCAAGATATGGAAAGACAGAAGTAGAAACCTCCTCCTTCTATGTTCGATGTGTTGATAAATTATATATTTAAGTGCTTGACCACATTTTGGTTTGTTATGCAATATATTTGAGAGACCAAATAACCAATATCAGTCAGGTTTATTGCTCTAAGCCAATAATAGTACAGCACAGCAAAAAGGTTCAACACAATGCCAGTTTCTGGGAAGCCATCTCGTGCAGGGTTGTTATATTTACCTTACACAGAAAGTGTGCTCCCAATATTACACACTTAAAGCCATCTTTTTATACCCTTCTTGTTTGTAGGCAAAAGGTACTGTGTATGGCATCTGATGCTAGATTTGACCAATCAGCTTTCTACCTTGTTCTTCTGATACTGTAGTGTACTTCTTATCTCTTTGTTCATACCACATGTATTCCCAGTACCAAGAGTGTAAAGGTGCCTCCTAAGTTTGTACCAAGGTAGAACATTTACATATCTTGATCCCAGGGCTGCCCGGAGGATGGGCAAGTGGGTCAATTTGCCCTCGGCCCCGCAGGGGCCCCATAAGCCCTGGCCAAGAATCCCTTCCCTGGCTAGAGGCGTCTTTTTAATTTTCACTCACCCAGCGGTGGTCTGGGTCTTCAGCAGCACTCCCTTCACTCGCTCCGGGTCTTTGGCGGCACTTCGGTGGCGGGTACTTCACTGCTGCCGAAGACACGGATCGAGTGAAGGACCTTCTGCCGCTGCCGCCAAAGACTCGGAGCACCACCCAATGAGTACAAGCGCTGCAGCAGGTGGTGCCTTTTTTTATGTCCACTCCCCCACTTTGCCCCAGGCCCCCTGAATCCTCTGGGCGGCCCTGCTTGATCCTGACTGTTTCCCTATCTACTTAAGCCAAAGCTTACATCAACAAATGCAAGGTGTTATGGGATACTTAGTATAAGTGAACAATATTATAGTAAAGGTTTAGGTCAACTTAGGCTATATAACTGCTATAATATTGTGCTTAATGCTATTTGTGCTTAACGCGTACTAATCTATATATGGTGGTGCTAGTATATATTATTAATATGAGACAGATAGATTAGATGGATGGATGATATGCTAGCCAGCATATATTGGCCAACAGGTGGATAGAAAACTAAAACTCTGAGCAACTTGTATCTTTTGGTACAGACCTGAGGAATGAGTGCTAAGCTGCACTGCCCTCTGAATAACAAGGGGAGACATATGCCTCTAAGATCTCCCTCAAGGCCTGATCTACATTTAAAACTTAGGTCGACCTACCTACCTCACTCAGTGATGTGAAAAATTTCACACCCTGTGCAATGTAGTTAGGCCAGTCTAACTCCCACTGTAGGTGCAGATGAAGAAGTCTTCCCTCAACCTAGCTACCACCTTTCAAGGGAGTGCAGCAACGGAATCCTTGCCATTCAATTATGTAATACCTTTCTCTGCTAGACTGAAGAACCCATTGTCATAAACAGATAGCTAAGGGTTAATGTTTAATGTTTCTTTTACCTGTAAAAGGTTAACAAAGGGAACCAAACACCTGACCAGAGGACCAATCAGGAAACAAGATTTTTCAAATCTCAAGGGAGGGAAGTTTTGGGTGTGTGGTCTTTTGTCTGTCTCTGTTGCACTCTCGGCTCTGAGCAGGGATCTCTCTGTCTCCAGGTCTTCTAAATCTTCTGTTTCCCATTGTAAGTACAGTATAAGACGATATAGTTTTTATATTGTTTTGTATCTACATGTGTGTAGGTTTGCTGGAATGTTTTAAATTGTATTTCTTCTTTTGGCTAGGCGTTTATTCATTTTTTTTACATTTAAAACCCTGTATATTGTCACCTCGATACAGAGAATTTTTATGTCTTTTTCTGTTCTTTTATATAAAGCTTTCTTTTTAAGACCCTGTTGGAATTTTTCCTAGTTGCGGCTCAAGGGGATTTGGGCTGCAGCTTCACAGGAAATTGGTGGGGGAGAGACAGGGGGAAGAGAAAACTCTTGTGATTTTAGAGTCCAAAGTTGCTTTGCAGGGGACTCTGGAGTTGAAGGTTGAAGAACACCTGATCTCTCTGGTTTGCATTTCAAGGAATTGAACAGGGATGTTCGTCCCGGGCCATCCAGGGAGGAAGTCTGTGAGGAAGTAAAAGAGGAGACAAGGGTGGGGAGTTATTTTCCTTTTGTGAGGCTGGGGGGGACATCTGATCTTGGGTCCCCAGGGAAGTTTGGGGAGACCAGAGTGCACACGAACACTGGATTCTGGCTGGTGGCAGCGCTATCAGATCTAAGCTGGTAATTAAGCTTTGAGGAATTTATGCTAGTACCTCATATTTGAACTCTAAGGTTCAGATTGAGGAATTATACTATGACACCCATCATCACTATTTATTCATCATGTAGGAACTGCGAGACTGATCAAGTCACCCCTTAACATGCTCTGTGATGAATTAAACAGATTAAGTTCCTGGAATGTTTTGCTATAAGCTGTTTTCCAAGACTTTAATCATTCTTGGGGCTCCTCTCAACCCTCTCCAATTTATCATATTGCTTGTTTGCACTCACTTTACCAAGCAATCCAGATTGCTCCAGGTTATTGACCTATCCTCTTCATTATTTACCACTCCCCCAATTTTTTTGTTGTCATCTGCAGACTTGATCAGTGATGATTTTATGTTTTCATTAGGTCATAGATAAAAATGTAAAATAGCACAAAGCCAAGAACTGAAGCCTGTGGGATCCCACTAGAAACATATCTGCTCAGTGAGGGTTCCCCATTTAATGTGTGGCATGTTGATTTTGTATCATTCTAGTTTCTTAAAGTTTTGGCAGTACCAAGACAAATGCCTTACAAAAGTTTAAGTCTATTACAGCAACACTATTCCCTTTATCAATCAAATTTGTAAACTCATAAAAAAATCAAGTTAGACAATCTGTTTTCCATCCACCCATGTTGCTTGCCAATAATTATATTACCCTCCTCTACTTCTTTACTAACTGAGTCCTGTAGCAGCCATCTCATTATATTGCCCAGGGCTGATGTCAGGATGACAGGCCTATAATTACCCAGGTTGTCTCATTTATCCTTTTTAAATATTGGCATATTAGCTTTCTGCCAGTCTTCTGGAACTTCCCCAGTGCTTGAAGACTTATTGAAAATCAACTTAATGGTCAAGAGAGCCTATTAAAACATCAAGACATGTAAGTTGAGACATATCAGAGTTAATCAAAGGAAAATTAACGTAACCTAAATCATCATCATTTAACGGAGTTTTAGTTTTCTATATTTTCAACTATGCTCAAGTCAAGAGCCTTCTTATCCCTACTATGTTAGCATGGATTTACCTCCTTGAAATAATCATATTCATCATCTCCACCTCTTCTCCTTTTAACATCTTAACAAAGTTCTCCACTTCTGCTTAACTCCCCAACAGCTAAACTCACTGACTGAGGGCAGGTCCACACTACAAATTTACATTGGTGCAGTTGCACCAATGCAGCTGCACCTCTGTAGCATGTCTGGTGAAGACACTCTAAGCAGAAAGGAAGGGTCTCTCACACAGGCTTAATAACTCCACCTCTGCAAGAGGCAGTAGCTATGTCGGCGGGAGAAGCTCTCCCACCAACACAGTGCTGTCTTCACAGGGGGTTAAGGTTGGTATAACTATGTAATTCAGGGATATGTAGTGTAGACCAAGTCTCTGCCAAGATTTCTCCCCTCCCCATGGCCTCATCTGGAGTACTGAGTCCAGTTTTGGGCCCCACACTACAAGAAGGATGTGGAAAAATTGGAAAGAGTCCAGCAGAGAGCAACAAAAATGATTAGGGGGCTGGGACACATGACTTATCAGGAGAGGTTGAGGGAACTGGGATTGTTTAGTCTGCAGAAGAGAAGAATGAGGGGGAATTTGATAGCTGCTTTCAACTACCTGAAAGGGGGTTCCAAAGAGGATGGATCTAGACTGTTCTCAGTGGTACCACATGACAGAACAAGGAGTAATGGTCTCAAGTTGCAGTCGGGGGAGGTTTAGGTTGGATATTAGGAAAAACTTTTTCACTAGGAGGGTGGTGAAGCACTGGAATGGGTTACCTAGGTAGGTGGTGGAATCTCCTTCCTTAGAGGTTTTTAAAGTCAGACTTGACAAAGCCTGGGCTGGGATGATTTAGTTTGGGGTTGGTCCTGCTTTGAGCAGGGGGTTGGACTAGATGATCTCCTGAGGGCCCTTCCAACCCTGATATTGTATCATTCTATGGGAGAGAGCTCTAATATAAGGTAGTGATGGTTCTGTAGGTTTGTTAATGGACTCTTGTCTTCTATACAGGAGTTAAAAGAGAAAAGAGGAAGAGAATTAAGGCCCAGTCCTGCTTCCAGTAAAATCAATGGGAGTTTTGCCATTGATTTCAGTGGGAGCTGGTTTAAGTCCCTAGTGACTGAGAGTATGTGCTATAGTGTAGACACTTACTACAGTGATGGAAGAGGCTCTTCTATCAGGAGAAAGATCCTCAGCTGTACCTGCTCAGTATTCCTGACACCCTAACAAGCCAACCAGGCTGCCTGACAGACCACCCTGCCTGATGGGCTGAGAAAGCCAGCAGGCTGGTTCTTAACTTAGCAGCAGCTCACCAGCTACTCAGTGCAAACATTCATGGACTCTGCCTCCCTGTTGTCTCGCCAAGCCCTGCTCCTGCTCTGCTCCTTCACCGCTCCAGCCCAGACCCTGTCCTGCACCCAGCCTTGCTCCTGCCTCAGAACCAGCTCTGCTCTGGCCTTCCCTGACTCCTGGTAATCCAGCTCTGACCTTCAACTCTGACTCTTGACTCTGACTCCACCTCAACTCTTGGCTGTGGCTTTCAGATTCTGACTTCGGTCCGACCCTCAGTTCTGATTCCTGACTTCGAATCCATCTTGACCCTTGGCTCTTGCATTCAGATTCTGATCACAAGACCTGACTCCCACTGCAACCACTAGGTCTGACTGCCTATGACCCGGTCCACTGACATCTTTCATCATTGTGGTAAATTCACCTCTCTGAGAGGCGCTAGCTCGGTTGACAGAAGAATTCTTTGGTAGATCCAGCACTGTCTACACTGGGGATTAGGTCATTTTAACAACATCTCCCAGGGGTGTGATTTTTGTGCACCCTTGAGCAATGTAGCTAGGTCAATCTACATTTTAGGAGTAGACCAGGTCCGAGGCAGCATGTTGTACTGCATGCTTCTGGACTGAAGGAGGCAAATAAGCCTGAGGTACTGAGGAGAGAATCAGTCCTCAGAGCTGGATGATTAACTATCTCTTTGATCCTGGTGGATGGTGTCACACAGGCCTAAATTTCATAATGTGCCCATTGCATGCATGTTTAGATAGATGTGTGTCAAACACTAAGGCCTGGTCTACACTACGAGTTTATCTCGAATTTAGCAGCATTAAACCGAATTAACTCTGCACCCATCTACACAACGAAGCCCTTTATTTCGATATAAAGGGCTCTTAATATCGATATCTGTACTCTACCCTGACAAGGGGAGTAGCGCTGAAATCGGTATTGCCATTTTTAATTAGGGTTAGTGTGGCTGCAATTCAATGGTATTGGCCTCTGGGAGCTATCCCACAGTGCACCATTGTGACCGCTTTGGACAGCAATCTGAACTTGGATGCACTGGCCAGGTAGACAGGATAAGCCCCATGAACTTTTGAATTTCATTTCCTGTTTGCCCAGCGTGGAGCGCTGATTAGCACAAGTGACCATGCAGTCCCAGAATCAAAAAAGAGCTCCAGCATGGATCGTATGGGAGATACTGAATCTGATCTCTGTATGGGGAGATGAATCTGTTCTATCAGAACTCCATTCCAATAGATGAAATACCAAAACATTTGAAAAAATCTCTAAGGCTATGATGGACAGAGGCCACAACAGGGACTCAACACAGTTCTGAAACTTAAGAAGCTGAGACAAGCGTACCAGAAAGCCAAAGAATGAAATGGATGCTCACGGAGGGAGGGGCGACTGACGACTGTAGCTATCCCACAGTTCCTGCACTCTCCGAAAACCATTTGAATTCTTGGCTGAGCTCCCAAAGCCTGAAGGGCCAAAAACATTGTCGCGGGTGGTTCAGGGTATATGTCGTCACCCATCCCCTCCCTCCGTGAAAGCAAAGGGAAAAAATCCTTTCTCGCCTTTCTCAGCAGCATCCCCTTCCCTTCCCTTGCCTTGTGGACGGCAGACTGTACAGAAGGACTAGTAGCCATCATCGTCGTCCCATGAGTGCACCTGGCTGGCCTTCATGAGGTTGGTCGGGGGCGCCTGGGCAAAAATGGGAATGACTCCAGGTCATTCTCTTCTTTAAGCTTTGTCTAATGGAGATTCACTCCTGCCTGGAATATCATAGCAGCTGGAAGCTGCCCTCCCCTCCCCCCTTTGATCTCTGCTTGCAGAGACAATAAAGTCAGTGTTGTTTCTTATTGATGCATTCTTTATTACTTCATCACACAAATGGGGGTTAACTGCCACAGTAGCCCAGGAGGGGTGGAGGAGGAGGGAAGCAACAGGTGGCGTTGTTGCAGGGGCACCCCCTAGAATGGCTTGCAGCTCATCATTTCTGCGGGATGTCTGGGGCTCTGACCCAGAGCGGCCATTTGCCTCTCTGGTTCTTTAGTAGGCTTGCCTGATATTCTAGCAGGACTGCCTCTCCATTAGACAAAACTTAAAGAAGAGAATGACCTGGGGAGTCATTCCCATTTTTGTCCATGCGCCCCCAACTGATCTCATCGAGGCCAGCCAGGAGCACACATGACAGCAGCAGACGGTACAGTATAACTAGTAACCATCATTGTCAACTTGCAAAGCAGTAGACAGTACAGTAGGGCTGGTAACCGTCTTTACTAACTTGCAAAGGCAAGGAGATGCTGGTGTGTAGTGCTGCAGCACCGCGTCTGCTAGCAATATCCAGTAGACATACGGTGACAGTGAAAAAAGGCTGAATGGGCTCCATGGTTGCTGTGCTATGGCGTCTGCCCAGGCAATCCAGAGAAAAGGATACAAAATGATTGTCTGCCGTTGCTTTCACGGAAGGAAGATTGACTGATGACATTTACCCATAACCATCCGCGACAAATTTTTGGCCCCATCAGGCATTGGGATCTCAACCCAGAATTCCAATGGGCGGGGGAGACTGTGGGAACTATGGGGATAGCTATGGGATAGCTACCCACAGTGCAACGTTCTGGAAGTCGACACTAGCCTCAGTACATGGACGCACACCGCCGAATTAATGTGCTTAGTGTGGCCAAGTGTACTTGACTTTATACAATCTGTTTCCAAATATCGGTTTCTATAAAATCGGAATAATCCCGTAGTGTAGACATACCCTAAGGATTGAACATGAGTTCTTACAGCTTGAGCTAGAGAGCCAGGCTGCTTAGTTGGGGCTTAACAAACTCTCTTCCTTGGTGGATTGGGTACACAGGGGGATGTGTAACACCCACTGAGCGTGCGTGTAATGTGCCCATGCAGAGCCGGCCTTGGCAACTTGGGGTGCACACAGATTAGAAAGATTGATCTAGAGTAGGGTGCACTGTTCTGCATTTGTAGGACAGGACAGAGGTGTGACACACGACAAACTTTGACTCTTTCTCTGAGAGCTGCCTTCCTCTCCTCTCTCATCATTGACCCCCGCCCCCCAGAAGCCCACTGAGAGCAGCTCTTCCCATCAGTCCAGAGGACCCAGCCCCTAACATGATTCCCAGCTGACATGGAACGAGCCCTGGGACCCTCCTGAGTCCAACATTCCACCAGATTCTCTCTGTCAAAGCTTTCCCTCCTCCAACTGTCATTCCCAACTGCCACGGAATCTTGTGCTCCCAACATTCCATCCATTCGCTGTTTAAAGGAAACCTCAGCTGCCATGCTTATCTATCACTGAATCTCTGGTTGCAGCAATGTGCCTTTTCTCCTGCTAAAGTCGCATTACCCCAATTCTGCTTGCTGTGCTGAACACAGCAGGGGAGGGAAAGAATGTCATGCATTTACACCTGGAGCAGCTTCTTCCTATGGTAGCAGCCCCGTGCAAGTTCCACAGCTGCTTTAGAAATATCTGGTGGGCCGAGCCCAGGATTGGCTGACTAGCACAAGCTGGATTCTTGCCCTGGATGCTACAATAATACAAAAAAAATAACAACACTTGGCAGCACCATTCAGCCTGCAGGGCCTGCAGGGGTCAAGAGCAAACAACTTATTTACTGATATTTCCCAAACATCAGCCAGCACCTTTCCATGAACAAATTTCTAATGTGTCCATTACTGTGGTCGCTATCTGACAAAGGAAGGTTGGAGAAGTAGCTGGCGGGGCTGGTGTGCAGAGGCCACTGCCTATCATGCTGACCAATAGCCTCTCATGGTTTTCTTGTACTCTCTCATCTGCCGGTATCTACCCTATTGTCTCTTGTCTTATACTTAGATTGTAAGCTGTTTGGGGGCAGGGACTGTCTTTTTGTTCTGGGTTCATACAGTCCCTAGAATAATGGGAATTTGGTCCATGCCTCAGGCGCCCAGGTGTTACTGCATTAAAATTAATAGATGATCATTAATAATGATAGTCAATACAATAGATTTAAATGGGAGTTGCAAATACTCAGGCACTCTTACGGGTTTCACCCATTATTAATCTGAAATTAGAAGTGACATACCTATGTAATAAACAGACTTTTCTGGTCCACTTAATAGTAAACATTACCTATGATTAGTCTCTGTCCATTTCTAAGGGTTGGGAGGACCCTACAGGGTTACAACATTCTTTTCATCATTTATTTGCAGGAAACTAAAATAAAATCTCCCTCAAACTATGCTACCGGTGACCAGAACCCTGTCCCTGAACAAAAGCCCTTTTATTCACTATGAGGAAGTAGACATCAATTTCCTTCTTATCTCAGTCCTGGACTTTCCTGAGTCTCAGATGTTAGCTGTACAGTGACACTGTAATATGGCTCCTTTCTACATAAGGGACTGAGACGGCTCATCAAATGCTTCTGCTTAATATATTTATGATCTGACATGTTTACACACACACACAATTCATAAATTAAAACCCTGTAGTTCTAAATCCCATGGTCTTAAAAATGTTGTGAGAGTCCATATAGAAGCAATGAGGTGTATTTTCTTCCATGTACAATATATGGTTTTATCCATTTCAGGATTTAAAAAATCCAAAAAAGAAAAAAAAAAACCACTACAGCAACATCCTCAGCACTTTCAGAAAATTGCTTGGGTTTTTTTCCTTTTTTGGAGACTACAGAACTGAAGGAGGCTGTGTTCGAGTGAAACATTTAGGAGCAGATCCTCAGCTAGCGTAAGTGGTCAGAACTCCACTGAGGGCTGAGTACTTACACCAACTCACAGGCACCGACTCTGTGGGCACTCAGGGGCTCAAGTACCCCCATCATCCCTTCAGCGGCTGTGCCAATGATCAGCTGTTGTGCAGGGCTGCCCTGCCACTCGCTCCTCTCTGCCCTCTCCCCCACTCACTGCCCTTAAGGCAGGAAAGGGCACAAAGGATGAGAGGCTGGCAGGGGGCATGCAGGGAAGAGGGCTTTGGGGAGGGGGCAGAAAGAGGTGGAGTGGGGGTGGGGCCCTGGGGCAGAGTAAGGGCGGGGCCTTGGGGAGGGGGTGGAGCCAATGTGGGGCACCCAGCGCAAAATTAAAAGTTAGCACCTTGACCAGCTGATATGCTTCTCATTGAGATCAACTTTCTTTTGTCTAAACCGCCCCCCCCCAATACACAACACCTACTTGCAAATGACCATCACGTGAAATAGGTCTGGATGTGTAAATTGTATCACTTGTGTGTGCCAGAGATAGCTCACAACAATTGTGCTTGTAAAAATACGCATGTCCTAGAGGCTGGACTGATGTGCCTGTGAACATTTGGTCCTTGGTGTCTTTCATCCAAAGTGTTTTACAGATTTAAGGTGCAGAATGTCCTGAGCTCCTGGCATCTCACGGAAAGTGCCCAATATCTGACAAGACTGAGCTCATGGACAAAATTTTCAGAAGGGCTTAGCACCCAAAGGGGCACAATAGGAACTAATGGGTGTTCAGTCCTTTTGAAAGCTTGCCCTAGATTGTGGGGGCTAGGATCTCAAAAATCTGGCCGCCCATGTATATACAGTAGGAATCATTTTACTTCCCCTTCTGGTGTGGAACACTGCAGCTATATAACACCTCACCACATCAGTACAAAACAGCATTGAAGAGAAAATGAACAACAACAGTAATAACATAAAATAAATGTTTAGGAACGCAGAATGTAATCACTTAATTGCAATTTAGCCAGGACATAGGACATCCCCTAATCTTACAAATATACTGTAAGAATAAATGTACCCATACACATTCAGGATCTCTACAGAACCTCCGGCAACTCAGTGCTCCCTAGCACCAAAGTGGGAAATTGGATTAGTACTGAAAGGAGAGCACAACTACTGAATCGGCACCACTTCCTGCATCACTTTGGTTTTCAGGTCTCTACTGAACCTGCTTATGAGAACTGACAAGACTGCAGCTTGAAGTGGTGTGCCATGCCTCTATTTGCCTGCGGTGAAATTCACCCCTGCACACCAGGGCCGCCCAGAGGATTCAAAGGACCTGGGGCAAAGCAATTTCGGGGGGCCCTTCCATTAAAAAAAAGTTGTAATACTATAGAATACTATATTCTTGTGGGGACCTGGGGCAAATTACCCCACTTGCCCCTCCCCCCTGGCAGCCCTGCTGCACACAGGGCTAGTACAAGTGCCATGCCACTTAAGCTCTGTTTTGATGACTTAGGAGAAGTTTAAGGGGTTCAATAGTCCTTGTGCCCAAAGCTCAAACAAAATCTAACCCTTTGATGAGGCTGGAAACAGTTAAATTAATTGTTTTGTTGTTCCTTTCATTTCTTCTGTGCCTCAGGGTTTCCTGACGGTGGAAAGAACAGGAAGCAAAAATGCTGAAGCAGTGCTGCAGAAAAGCTGCTTTTACAGCATTTCTGACTTGGCTGAAATCAGGTATTGCAGAAAGTCTCCCTTTTCTCCTGAGCTTTCCAGCCCAATGTCATGAGCAAAGAGCTCTGATAGGTTCTTTTGGGTGCTTCTCTGCATCTTTGAAACTCACCCTCCCTAATGCTGCATGTTCACATTTCCCTTTCAGATTCCTTATCAAGGCTGTATCTCAGGCCAGGTCTACACTACGAGATTAAATCGATTTTAGATACGCAATTTCAGCTACGAGAATAGCGTAGCTGAAATCGAATATCTAAAATCGATTTACTCACCCGTCTTCACCGCGCGGGATCGATCCGCGCGGCTCACTGTGTCAAATCTGGAAGTCCGGTCGTCTAGCTGGAGTTCCGGAATCGATCTAAGCACGCTCTGGGATCGAGATATCGCGTCCAGACCAGACGCGATATTTCGATCCCCGAGCAATCGATTTTAACGCGCCGATCAGGCGCGTAGTCTAGACGTGACATCAGTGTTCTAGTCTGGAGTTTCTGGAAGGCACTCCAAGCCCCTTCACCAAGGTGAAATCAAAGCTGTGTGAAATCGACTGATAAGTTGGAGAAGCCATAAGAACTACGAAAACAAGGGTTTGTTTGTGTTGTTTTGTTTTTTGCAATAGAAGCCCCATAAACATATTTCCCATTATCTGCTTACAGTAACTACTGCAAGACAGAATGCTCTCTATTGTGTTTGGAGGAGTAGTCTACATACCCCCTAGATCAGAGGTTCGAATACCCTTGGGGGGGGGCATTCCCAGCCCTGCCCACACCCCCAGCTGGGGCCCTAGCTTCGGCCCCTTACTCCTGTCTGCATCCCTTCCCCCATAAGCCATGGCACCACTCCTGGCCCCGAATGGGAGGATCACGGACAGGATAGGGCTGCTAACTTTCTATCGCACAAAACTGAACACCCCTGCCCCGCTCCCTTCCCCGAGGCCTTGCCCCTGCCCCACCCCTCCTCTGACGTCCTGTCCCCACTTGCTCCATCCCCCTCCCTCCATCGCTCATTTCCCCCCACCCTCGCTCACTTTCACTGGGCTGGAGCAGGGGGTTAGAGTTACTTCATAGTCAAAGATCTGTGGTGAGAATTTGATGCCCTAAGGAATCAAGGTGGGTTTTTTTTTTGTGGGGGGCAGGTGTGAGTTGTGGGAAAGAGCTGCATTGTGAGGACAGGATTCTCCACTGTTGCCCTCCACTGTCGGTACTTGTTGGGCAAAGGAGGAGGACCACAAACTAGCCAGCTTCAGTGCCTCGATCCTGGGGCCAGTTCTATACTGGCTCTGATCCTGGCATAGACTAGAGCGCCCTGTGGGTCCCTTCCTCTCTAGCACACACCCTATACCCTGGGGACTACCGGCGGCATAAGAGCTGCTTAGTCCAGCTCTACACCCACCAGGGGCATCCACATCTGCAGAGATCTGGCCACTTTCCATCACCTTTATGCCACTCTGACCGTGCCAAGGGAATAGAGTGGACCAGAGAATCTTGGACTTTGCAGTCAAATGACTTTCAAGGGAGCTGCAGGGTTGCCTAAAGTAGCCCCGCTTGCAGGTGAGCATCTGCAGTGCTCCCACTACTGCTCCAGTGCCCTTTAGTGTGTCACCGCTGGCAGCTCCCTATGCCTAAAGCTGGCCTTGCATATATAGAAATCTTGTGCATATGCATGAAGCTTGCAGGATGGTTGTAGGGGTTTGGAGTCATGGAGATAGCCATGAGAGACATCTCACACTGAACCCATTGACACGGGGGAATGAAACTGTGTTTAATAGCTAGAGTTCACAGCTAGTTGTTGCCAAACTGGATTTTCATAATTTGGCTGGTAAGTGTGAGTGGGCCCAAACTGGGTTGTAAGCAAGTAGCACCAGGCAAAATAATTCTAACCCTTTGAAATCTGAGGGTTTTGCATTTGTTTCCATCTCATTAAATTGGTTCAGTTTTTAAGGAAAGAGGTGAGAAGAGACCTCAAAATTCTGCAGTTTTCCCATTTAAAACCAGGACCATTTTTTTGAGAGGCAGTGTTGCCTAGTGGATAGCACACTGGACTAGGCTTCAAGGGACCTTGGTTCCATTCCTGGCTCTGCCACTGGCCTGCTGTGTGACTTTGGGCAAGGCACTGCCCTGATCTGTAACTCAGGTTCCCCATCTAGAAAACAGGAACAATGATACTAGTAGCAAAAATCCCCAATGGCCAGAGATGGGACACTACGTGGGCTGCAATGTGCAGGAGGTCAGCCTAGATGATCATGATGGTTTCTTCTGGCCCTCAAGTCTATGAGTCTATATAGGCCTCCTTTGAGATCTACTGATGACAAATTGTATATAAGAGCAAGGTTTTATTATTCTTTTGAGTGAAAAAGACTCAAACAGATAGCGAGGCAGGGCTAAAGTCAGCCCTGGGGTAAGGTGGTGTTCTCCACTGACTTTATTGGAGTCTCACCTATTTACATCAGGAATGGGTTTGTCCCTTAGACTACAACTCGTACTATACAGGACAGCTTGACCCTGTTCTCATCAGCCACACAAACATCTGGGAGGAACTGGTTTATTGTGCTGTTTGTTAAACATATTTGTGAACTTTGTGCCAACAAGGCTTCTGACAAAAATGTATTTGATGAATAATTCAGATCGATATAATTTACTGCTCAATTAAAGGGAGACTCAACTGTTTGCTGATGAGCAAATGTCATGCTTCAAAATAAACACTCCTGTTTAAATTCCTCAATCTCTGTGCAAGTTAGAAGTAAATCCTAAATAACAGTAAACGTGAGCTGTAGCACTCGCAGATTTGGCTGATCAGCGTTTATGAATCACTTGTAACGGGGCTCTGTCATTAAATGATTTCAAGTTGAGGGAACATTAGCACTAGATATTACCCATCTCAGCATTAATATTTCTTTAAGTCCTTCAATACAATAGTGTATCTCTGGGCAGGGAGGGTGTCTCTAGCCTCTGTTTGCCAGAAGCTGGGAATGGGTGACAGGGGATGGATCGCTTGATGATTATCTGTTCTGTTCATTCCCTCTGGGGCACCTGGCATTGGCCACTGTCGGAAGACAGGACACTGGGCTAAACGGACTTTTGGTCTGACCCAGTGCGGCCGTTCTTATGTTCTTTCAGTCTGATTTCACCCAGAACACTTTGGACTGTGGTTCTGTGAGAGCATACAAGCTAAGTAGGGCTGGATCAATAGTTAAATGGGAAATCTCTGGACTCAGCGCTACAGGAATTCCTGCTGATGAGTCAGTTTGGCCCTGTCTACACTAGCTTCTCTCTCACCCTTTCCCATCATAAGACCAAAACCAGTGGAACTTCACTAGCGGTAGCAATGGTGGGGAGTGCTGGTGTAGGCCTGACTTTGGTGATTATCAGCAGGTTTAGGATTAGAAGACACAGTGGTCAAAATGTCAGCAGTTGATCTATAGCAGCATTGCCACCACTGCTCACCAGGACTGGTGCAGCTGGAGCTGCAGCTACTCCCATTATGGGATTTGCATAACAAATTGTTAATGTAATCATGGGAAATTTAAAGAAAAATGCTAATGTAGATGCAGGTTAAGCGACACACTTATCTCTGAGTAAGTGTGGAATGATACTAGCGAGCACTGTGCTGCTGGAGGTTCTGTCTCTTATGTAATCCTTCTGCCAGGCAGAACCAGCAGCAACCAAGGTTGGGTTCAATATCAAGAGGTCTTTTCCATCGATATAACCCAGAACCATCTCGAGCCCCCACCCAATAACCTGGGAAAATTACACAGCATACCTGGGCGCCTCTGAGACACAAAACTTCCCCACTCACAAGCACACAGTCTGAGTGTAAAAAAGAAACTTTTAATAAAAGGAGGAAAGTAACTCGATATTAATTTGGGAAAACACCACAAGCAGGGTTCATAAACATAAATCATGAGCAAAAGACCCACCCCCAAGTAGACTGAGGTAGTGTCCTTTCCCTCTCAGGTTCTTAAATCCAGCAACCCAAAAGTCCCTTTAACATGCCCATCCCTTCTCTTCACCCCACTCACAGTTGCTGTCCTTGGTCAATGCAGACCCAGAGTTCAGAGATGCATCTGCAGAGTTCACTTCCCACCCTGGGTGGAGGTAAGGAGGCATCTTACTTGCTCCACAGCCCCTCTCTGCTGGCTGCTCCTCCAACCACTTGCTTCGCCGCCAGCTGCTCGCTGCGCCTCTCTGTCAGTCGCTTGCTGTGCCACCTGGCCACCCAGCCAGCTGCTCATTCTGCTCACCACCACACCACTGCTCGTTCATCACCTTCTGCTGCCACTTGCCTCTCTGCTGTGAACTTTGCACATCAGGTGTCTTAGTGATTTTCAGCTCTTTGCAGGCTGGGCAGAAACACTGCCCCATCTTGAGTGATCTCAGCAATTTTCAGCTCTGGGCAGAAAGACAGCCCAATCACAAATGATTTTTAGCTCTCATTGAGCATATAAAATAACAAAGAGGGTCCTAATGACACCCATTTAGCTTTCTCTTTAAGCAGGGGGGAGGAACGTGTTAAACTGGTCCAGGAAGAACCTTTGGTGAGGCTGTACTACCTCCTAGCTAGGACACTTGTTCCCCTCTCTCTATCACAGGGCCCTGGCATTTGAGCCCCTGGCTTAACGAGGTCCTTTCAACTGAGGGTGCCTCCCTCATTTGGGACAGGGTAAGCACAGTCCTCCTTCCGTGTATTCCTACACTAATTACAACATTGATAAGCATATTTCACAACCCCTGCATTCAGTACTAAGGTAATTTGTAACTCAACACCACCCAAAGTTGATCACTTTGACACCGCTGTATCTGCTGAATATATAAGCAGAGCAGAAGTAAACTATATTTACATAAACACACCCAAAGTCTCTCCCTCTCCCAGCTAGCTGTCAGGGAACCATTCCTTCAGACCCTGCTTATACTTAGATGAGACCAAAGGCCAGGAGTCCTGACCACTTGTCCACGTAACTTTTCACAAGAGCAGGATTGCTAACCCCAGTGTCGTGGACAAATTTCAACTGAAGTAATTACGTTGTCTACTTACATTCCAGCAGAGGCTGCCAAGTTCTGAGTGGGTAAGTGAACTCCATTATCATACAGTGCATTCATTCCACAGTATTTTGAAAACAAATACTGTAAAAATATTTTTAAAAATACCTTTTCTCTCCATGCTGCTTCTTCTCCAGTCAGAGCGGCCATCAAAGGGACACACACACACACACACACACACATACGTAAGGATCCAAGTGGGCAGGAGGGGGTGAACAGAGACACACACACACGTAAGAATCCGAGTGGGTAGGAGGGGGAACACACATACACGCGTGCGTAAGGATCCGAGTGGGTAGGAGGGGGTGGACACACACAGAGGTAAGGATCAGAGTGGGTAGGAGATGGTGAACAGACACACACACACAGACACAGGTAAGGATCCGAGTGGGTAGGAGGGGGTGGACACACACACACACATGGGTAAGAATCCGAGTGGGTAGGAGGGAGTGGACACACACACAGGTAAGGATCCGAGTGGGTGGAAGGGGGAACACACACACACACACACACACACAGGTAAGAATCCGAGTTGGTAGGAGGGGGTGGACACACACACAGGTAAGGATCAGAATGGGTAGGAGAGGGTGAATACACACACATACACACACACACACACAGAGGTAAGGATCCGAGTGGATAGGAGAGGGTGAACAGACACACACACACACACACACGCAGGTAAGGATCCGAGTGGGTAGAAGGGGGTGGACACACACACAGGTAAGGATCCGAGTGGGTAGGAGAGGGTGAACACACACTTGTAAGAATCTGAGTGGGTAGGAGGGGGTGGACACACACACAGGTAAGGATCAGAGTGGGTAGGAGAGGGTGAACAGACACACACACACACACACACACACACACAGGTAAGGATCCGAGTGGGTAGAAAGGGGTGGACACACACACACAGGTAAGGATCCAAGTGGGTAGGAGGGGGTGGACACACACACAGGTAAGGATCAGAGTGGGTAGGAGATGGTGAACAGACACACACACAGGTAAGGATCCGAGTGGGTAGGAGGAGGTGGACACACACCCACAGGTAAGAAGCTGAGTGGGTAGGAGGGGGTGGACATACACACACAGGTAAGGATCCGAGTGGGAAGGAGGGGGTGGACACACACACACAGGTAAGAATCTGAGTGGGTAGGAGGGGGTGGACACACACACAGGTAAGGATCTGAGTGGGTAGGAGAGGGTGAACAGACAGGAGGAACCTGTTAGGGAACAGGCAAAGGAAGAGGGCGGCAATCAGATGAGGCATGCACCCACACACAAGAAGTGCGATGGGGAGAATATACATTTACACACTCAGAGGGCACCTAGTGGTCAGTGACTGATTAAAACTAACTATTCAAAAGAGGCTCTTTGGGCCAAATTTTAAAGGTATTTAGATGCTTAAAGACACAAATAGGGAATGAGTGGGAATTTCAAAAGCCCCTAGGTGCCTAACTCTCATTGATTTCAGTAAGCAGGTGTTATCCTGGCCAAATAGCACGGCCACAAGAACAGAGAAAACCAAGTCCTCATGCCTCTTGCTTCCAACTTCCTGTTTCACCAGCTTCAGAGGTGAGGGATGAGGAGGAGAATTCTTACCCTGTGCAGCAAGGGATCTGCGCAGGGCAGGCCAATGAGCACTTCCAGGCTAATATGTCACCCACGGCAGTGAGAGAAGGAGACACCCACCCAAGGTAAAAGCTAGTATTAGAGAAAATAATTTAATTAGTTCATCCTCCTTTATCTCTTAAGTAGAGCTTTTCCCTATTTTCTGTTGATTTCCTCTAAGACTCCCCCCCACCCTAAGCTGTTCTTGTCTCACATCATCAACAGGAGTAGCTTTCACCTATCCCAGAGGTGTTACCTCTTAAACTCATCCACTACTGCTTCTTGGAGTAGCTAGTCCCGGAACCCACAAGGGGACACGGTTCTTGATTTAGTCCTAAGTGGCACACAGGATCTGGTCCAAGAGGTGAACATAGCTGAACTGCTTGGAAGTAGTGACCATAATATAATTAAATTTAATTTCCTTCTGGTGGAGGAAATACCAAAGAAGCCCACCACTGTAGCATTTAATTTCAGAAAGAGGAACTACCCAAAAATGAAGAGGCTAGTTACATGGAAATTAAAAGGAACAGTCACAAGAGTGAAATGCTTGCAAGCTGCATGGAAATATTTTAAAAACACTATAACAGAGGCTCAAATTAAATGTGTACCCCAAATTGAAAAAAAAAAAACAATAAGAAGACCTAAAAAAAAATGCCACCGTGGCTAAACAACAGAGCAAAAGAGGCAGTTAGAGACAAAAAGACAGCCTTTACAAATTGGAAGTCAAATCCTAATGAGGAAAATAGAAAGGAGCATAAACACTGGCAATTCAAGGGTAAAAGTATAACTAGGCAGGCTGAAAAAGAATTTGAAGAGCAATTAGAAAAAGATTCAACAACTAATAGTGAAAAAAAAAATTAAATACATCCAGAGCAGGAAGCCTGCCAAACAATCAGTAGGGCCACCGGGCAATCGAGGTGCTAAAAGAGCACTCAGGGAAGACAAGGCCACTGCGGAGAAGCTACATGAATACTTTGCATTGGTCTTCAGAAGATCTGAGGGAGATTCCCACATCTGAACCCTTTCTTTTTGATGACAAATCTGAGCAACTGTCCCAGATTGAGGTGTCAATAGGGTATTCACCCAGGAGTTCTGAAGGAACTCAAATATGAATCTGCAGAACTAACAACTGTGGTATGTAACCTATCACTTAAATCAGCTTCTGTGGCAGATGACTGGAGGACAGTTAATGTGATGCCAATTTTAAAAAAAGGCTCCAGAGGCAATGCTCACAATTACAGGCTGGTAAGCCTAACTTTAGTACCAGGCAAATTGTTTGAAAGTTTAGTAAACAACAGAATTATCCCACACGTAGACAAACATGATTTGGGGAAGAGTCAACATGGCTTTTGCAAAGGGAAATCACGCTTCGTCAATCTGTTAAAATTATTTGAGGGGATCAACAAACATGTGGATATAGTGTACTTAGACTTTCAGAAAGACTTTGACAAGGTCCCTCACCAAAAGCTCTTAAGCAAAATAAGCTGTCATGGGATAAGAGGGAAGGTTCTCTCATGGATCAGTAACTTGTTAAATGACAGGAAACAAAGGGTAGGAATAAATGGTCAGTTTTCAGAATTTGATTCCCCCGGAGATCTGTACTCAGGCCAGTGCTGTTCCACATATTTATAAATGATTTGGACAAAGGGGTAAACAGTGAAGTGGCAAAATTTGCAGATGATAAAAAATTATTCAAGATAGTTAAGTCCAAAGCAGACTGCGAAGAGCTACAAAGGGATTTTATAAAACTGAGTGACTGGGCAACAAAATGGCAGATGAAATTCAATGTTCATACATGCAAAGTAATGCACATTGGAAAACATAATCCCAGCTATACATGTAAAGTGAGGAGATCTAAATTAGTTGTTACCACTCAAGAAAGAGATCTTGGAATCATGAATAGTTCTCTGAAAACATCTGCTCAATGGGCAGCAGCAGTCAAAAAACCTAACCATGTTAGGAAACATTAGTAAAGGGATAGTAATAAGAGAGACAATATCATAATGCCACTATATAAATCCATGATACACCCACCCCTTGAATACTGCATCCGGTTCTGGGCACCCCACCTCAAATATGATATATTAGAAATGGAAAAACTACAAAGAAGGGCAACAAAAATGATTAAGGGTAAAGAACGGCTTCCATATGAGGAGAGATAAAGAGACTGGGACTTTTCAGCTTGGAAAAGACACGACTCAGGGCATTTCTACACTACAAACTTAAGTTGACCTATGATACATCGACTTACAGCCGCTGCAGTAATTACTGCGGTTTTTCAAGTGCACACTGCCTCCTCCTGTTGCTGGTGCGTCCCCTCACCAGGAGCACATCCACCAACTTAAGAGAGGCAGTGTGGGGGACTGAGAGTCTGGGCTTTCAGCAACATGGGGAGTTCCCTGCCAGAAGTCCAGCTGCCGCTCAGGTTCTCAGCTCCACTCCCCACTGGAAGCCCAGCTACCGCCGGGACTCTCAGCTCTGCAGGGAGTTCCCTGCCGGGAACCCAACTGCCCCCCAGCTCCCCACTGCCCCCCAAGGCTCTCCACTCTCTGCAAGGAGCTCATCTGCCTCCCCACTTCCCACTGGGAGCCCAGCAATTCCCCAGCTCCCCACTCCCCCCCAGGGCTCCCCACTCCTTGCCAGAAGTCCATCTGCTGTGAAATTGACAACAGGGTCTGCAAGGACACTGCCTTACCCTAACTACACCCAGAGGCGGCTCCAGGGACCAGCACGCCAAGCGCGTGCCTGGGCCAGCAAGCCACAGGTGGCGCTCTGCTGGTCGCCGTGAGGGCGGCAGGCAGGTTGCCTTCAGCGGCAGGCCTGTGGAGGGTCTGCTGGTCCTGAGGCTTTGGTGGACCTCCCACAGGCGTGCCACCGAATCCGCGGGACCAGGGACCTCCTGCAGGTAAGCTGCCAAAGGCAGCCTGCCTGCCATGCTTGGGGCTGCAAAATACCTAGAGCCGCCCCTGACTACACCGACATAAGCCCTACTCCGCTCATGGAGACAGAGTTATTATGCTGGTGTAGCAGGGCATGTATATCAGTGTTGGCAAGGTTGTAGTGTAGACACTGACATAATTAGTTTGACGTAAGCTTAGATTGACATATGGGCATATGATAGGGGTCTATAAAATCTTGACTGGTGTGGAGAAAGTGAATCAGGGAGTGTTATTTACCCCTTCACATAACACAAGACCCATGGGTCCCTCAATGAAATTAATAGGAAACAGGTTCAAAACAAACAAAAGGAAGAATTTCTTCACACAATTCATAGTCAACCTGTGGAACTCCTTGCCAGCTGATGTTGTGAAGGGCAAAAGTATAACTGGGTTAAAAAATAATTAGATAAGTTCACAGAGGGTATGTCCAGCCATGGCTATTAGCCAAGATGGTCAAGGATAAAACCCCATGCTCAGGGTGTCCCTAAACCTCTGACTGCCGGATGCTGAGACTGGTTAACAGGGACGGATCACTTGATAATTTCCCTGTTCTGCTCATTCCCTCTGAAGCACTTGGTATTGGCCACTGTAGGAAGACAGGATACTGAGCTATATGGACCACTGGTCTGACCTAATATGGCCATTTTTATGCTACTATTTTCAATAAAGCATTCTTTTTCCTATTCTGTCCTGAACAGTAGTGTGCAGTGCTGCTGTTAAACAGCTACCACCCTCCACCCCAGAGGGGGCTGCATTTCAGTGATGCATTTCTGTGATCCCTATGCAGGTCAGGAAGATACTATAGGGATATCTTGGGTATCCTATATACGTGAGGTAGTCATTATTAATGCAGTCATTCAACTGGAGTGACATTTCCATTGATTTAGTCAATGTGCAGCCAGGATAACCCTGCTCCTCAGGGCCCAGGGGTGGATTTTCCCTTCTGCTTTGTTATGTGGTATACATTTAAGAGGCCATGAACATGAGGTAACGTCTGGAGTTGAAGGGTTACAATGAAGACACTTTCAGTGTCTATGCTAGCAAGACCAACAACCATTGGCAGGCTGTGCTGGCCAAAGCTATTATAATGAGGAAAGTAAATATTATGCCATATAGGCATAATAAGCTGCTTGTGCTTTGAACGGTAGGACCATGCAGAAGGAAAACCTACTGGAATAGTTAGAATTCCTAAGGACAGTCAAGACTACAGATGGTTCCCATCAAGAGGAATTTTTTTTTTAGATTAATTCCAAAACAAGCCAGAGATATATTTTTATTTCAGAGTAAGTGAAAAATTACATACTGGCTCGCCCTCCATTCTTGGCCTCTGCTCTGACCTAGCAGGAAACTTTACTTCATATTAGAGACAAGCCCAAGCCAAAACCCCAGATCCAAACACGCCCAACTGCTCAAACTCTGGACTTGAATCCAGATCTGAATTTTGCAGTCAGGGCCTCCTTCAATTCTTAGCAGAGCTGGAACCCCAGATCCAGTCACCTTATTTAAATTTCGGGCCTTGTGCCAGTTTGCCCTTGGCTGGATCCCAGCCACTAGGAATTCTTAGCTGGCAGAGCCAGGGGACCCTAAGAGACTGTTTCAGATGGCATAATTCAGAGCAGTTCTTAGGCTGCTCTAGATCATACCAGTACTGTGTTGGCCCCCATCCAGCTTCAAGATCAAGGGAACAGCAAGGTGGTTTCAAGCTGCCTTCTCTACCCTCCTGCCCTAGATACGGTACTAAATCCAGCTCAGCTAGACCCAGGAACCTGTCTTTTCTCCCAGTCCAACTACCTATGAATTTTGAGGGAGGGGGTGGTAAATTTGGAAATCCAGACTCAAATCTGGATCCAGGATGAAAGAACTCTTCAGTTGACCTAGCGCTGTCTATGCTGGTGGTTAGATCGTCTTAACATCATCACTCAGATTGCTGAGCCATGAAGCTAGGTCAGCCTAACCTTCTAGTGTAGACCTGGCCTACTTTTACATGGCTATAACATTATATTAGCGGCGACTCTTTACCTAAATAATGCTTCAGTCAAAGAGTCTGAGGCTGGATCTACCAGATTCACTAGGATGATTGAAAAGTTAGCTACGTCACGGAGGGGTGTGAAAAATCCACCCTCCTGAGTGGCGTAGTTAAGCCGACCCAACCCGTGGCGGAGACAGTGCTAGGTCAATAAAAGAATTCTTCCATCAACCTAGCAGCCACTTCTTGGGGAGCTGGATTAACTACAGTGACATGAAAACCCCTCCTGTCTCCGTAGTGAGTGGCTATGCTGAAGCGCTATAGCTGCGCAGGGGCAGTGCTACAGATGTGCCACTGTAGCGGTTTAAGTGTAGACATAGCCTAAAGCAGGGAAATCTGTGTGTACTGGCTTCCGAAAGCCTCCACACTCAGTGGGACAGAGCTCTGGGGTAACAGAGCCATTTGGTGTCACCCACTGGCACTATACTTCGTTAAGTGTAGCAGGGCCGGCTCACAACATTTTGGCACCTGAGGGGGGGAGCTCAAATGAGGCTCCATGCCCCCTCGCTTGGGCTAAAACTTTGAAAGGTCTCAATTCTGCATTTTTCCTGTCCTCTCATGGTACTGCTCTGCTACCTACCCCAGTAAAGGGGAACTAACAACTTAAAATGCCTTGTTCAAAAATTGTAAGTACTGTAACACTTAACTTTGAAATACCTGAACAGGAAATGAAACTTTTCTTGTCTGCATAGTAAACACTGGCATTTTTATCTGTTTGAATAATTAAAGTGGTGCTTTCCGTCCATTCTTGGTTGTAAAGATTTGAACTGCTTCCTGAAGGTCCACAGTCTGGGCCAGCTCATGCTCTATTGAGATGGTTGCAAGGCTGACCGGCCTCTCCTGTGTCATTGTGGCGAGTAGATGTGTTTTTATTAACTTCAGCTTGGAGAAGCTGCGTTCTCCACTGGCAACTGTTACAGGAAGTGTTAGAAGTATGCACAAAGCAATAAAAGCATTTGGAAAGAGGGTGGTCATCTTATTTGTGCACATATATCTCAGAACAGCCTTTGGAGTTGATCCTGCTGAAATGTATCTTGAAAGGGCTTTCTGTTCATCATCTAAATCACTTGCATCAATATCGCACGTCATCGTGTGTCAACATTGTCTCTAGTGCCTTGCATTGCTGTAGGTTTTCACTAGGTTCTGTTGTTACAAATCACACCATTAAAGGCATTTGCTCCATATGGCTGATGTCAGGTGTGCAGTCCAAAATAACAGAGTAATATCTTGCTGACTTCAGATCTGCCACAATCTTCTGTTTGACTTTTGTTGACAGTGACCGTATGATCTCATTTTGAATTGTTTTTCCAAGGTAGTGGTGTGCGTACATTTCTTGGATGGTGACTCTTCTTAGATGCTCCTGGAGTCCAGCATCAGACTCAGCCATCAGCTCCACAATTTTAAGGAAGTTTCTATTGTTTGGCACATACAGCTGATCTGAAGTGCCATGCAGTGCTAGTTTTGGGTAGCAAGCATTCTCACAATGGCAAGAGCCTTTCAGAACATTTGCCAATGACAGAGTAGCTGATGCGTTCATTCTTTGATGCTGACATCTATGGTGGCCTTTAACTTAGTCTCATCTCAAGCTCTTCCACCTAGGGAATGCTCTCCCGGTGATTTGCTGCTTCCATGCCATGCCAGAATCTCTAGCCAGATTTTCCAGTCCTTTGTTCCTGTAAAACCAAATGTGCTGAAACATTAGACTGGTAAGAGTTTGCAACAAAAACAGTATGCCAGCATTCTGATTTTGAGTACATAAGCCAGCCTCTCCACTTTGTCACATTGGGATTCATTGTTGGATGAAACTTCTATTTCATTGTCTTTGGGAACGATAAGTTTTTCACATTGCTGTGGCCCATGCAGCATACAAGGAAGTCCTCAGGCTACTGCTCAAGTGGGTCACAGTCTGGATCATCTAGACTTAAGGAACTAAACAGCAGCAGCTGTTTCTTGCGCCTCCACCACACTCTTCTCTGATTTACACTTTTCTTCAGGAATGTACATGCTACATCAATTGAGATGGAGATATGGATGCTGCAGTAGCTGCCAGGTTCACCTGCACTCGACTAACCAGAAGATGCAGGCCATCTCCTCAACCACCATCATACCTCACTGAGGCTGGAAGGCCACCGTAGAACCTGTGTGTCCTAGTGTATTCAGGAGCAGCTCTTCTGGCTTAAATGAAATAAGCTTCCTTTGCTTTCTTTCTTTTTCTGAATGCTGCCCAGAGGGGTGTTTTCTTCTTTCACTCATGACTGCTGTTCTGTGCCAGCTAGAGTGGCTCTCAACACTCAGTTGAAGGGGACAAATAAGCAGGCTGGTAGCAGGGCCTGAGTGAGGGAAGATATCAGCGTCTTAAGGGCCTAACTGGCTCCAACTACTTCAGCTGACTGCCTGTTCTCCTCAAGTGGGTTCAGGGAAGCAGCAGGAAACAGGAAGCTCCCTGAGAAGCTGGAGTTAATCGGTCCAGGCTCCTGGGGGTGCTAACGAGGTACATAAGAGCCTCCTCCTCCTCTCTCTCCCTGGAGCTCCTGCTGCTTTCTGTTATTCCCTCTCACCTTTTCTCCTGCCTGCCTGTAAAGTCTCTTCTGCTCTCCTTACTCCAGCACAGCACTCCACCATCTCTGTGCATCTAAAGCAGGAAGAATACAGATGCACCAGCAACAGACACAATTTTCTACACTCTGGGTCCTAGTGATACCCCCCACCACCACCACACACACACACACATTCTGGCACCTGAGGCAGCCGCCTCAGTTTGCCTCATGGTAAGGCCAGCCCTAAAGTGTAGTTTAAGCAGTGAATTTGGCCATACATCCTTATGGGGGAGAAAATGCTCTACTAATTTGTGCCATTGAGACACAGCCCTTCTTTGGAGGGAAGTGCAGAGCCATACCAAACAAGCTGGAGGTCTGGCAGGCATGGTGCCTGGAAGAAGCACTACATCTACCACTCTCCGCACTCACCCATCTCTGCAGACTGGCAAAGGATTATCTGGGACCACTGATCCTTCGCCTTCACTATTTCTGGGGGGACTCTAGTGCCGGGAGCAGTACAGTCACTGAGTGGCTGTTGTGTTCTCTGAGCAAAAGCAGTCGTTGTCCCTACAACCTTTATTGGAAGCGGATGGTGGAGGTGCCTTGTGCCCTCTCACAGCCCCTTGCAGATGCCAGGCGTTGTCTTGCCCGTAGTAGCTTATTTCTAAGTGCCAACCAGACACACAAGATATATGGGTTTTCACTAGGATGTTTAACACAAGTATACAAAATTTCAGCACTTACGTAAGAACTATTCCACATTATGATAAAAATATAAATATCAAATGGTTTCCAAAGCAAATGGCATCATTTCAGACGTTAGCCTAACTTTCTGAATGCCCACTGCAATTCTTTGATTGAGAAAATTACCACAACATATGGTATTTGCTCATCAGAACAGCTTAGCAGGGTGGACTCTCCATCACTCAGCATCTTTAAATAAAGAGTTGATGGAGGTATTTTAAAAAAGTCTCTGCTCAACTACAAGTCGTTGGGCTCAATGCAGGAGTCACTGGGTGAATCCTCTGGCCAGTGCAATGCAGGAGCCCGGACAAGATTATCATCATGGTCTAGTCTGACGTTAACATTTATGAATAAACTTTCAAATAAAATGTCCACCTGAGATAGTTCTTATAGATGCCAGGGCACTTTTCCAGAAGTGTAAAGTCTTCTCCCCAGTGGCCTGGGTCAATTATAAACCAAAATAACTACATTCTTTCTACCTAAATTCCTACTGCATTTTCAAATGGCTATAGTATGAGATCTTAGGAAAAGAAGTGAAAAATAACATGACCTGTTCATCAGTGGCTATGTTTCACCCCAGAAGTGGCTGCATTTCAGCGATGGTATCTTTGTGCATCATAGGTACATCACTTTTTGTTTGTACATTGCTCTGGGATCTGTTAAGATGAAATGTGGAAGAAAGCAAGCATGGTGTAATCTATTCAGCCCAGGGGGAGAAAGAATTTCTGAAGGAAAATAGGGATGGTTCAGCAATATTAATTGAAGAGCAAAAGATCCAGGCGTGTATGACCAAGAAGTGTTTATGCAGCTGATACTCTGGCACTGTCTCTTCTTGGCACTTATCAGTGAAGTCTCTCAGTGTGGTTTCGTGATGGTGCTTCCTGTTCTGGTTAAGAATCACTGGCCCAGCTATTCTCTCATTTCACCTTAACAATTCCTTGTGCTTCTTTCACATTGGAGTGGTGGCAGCAGAGGTGGCAACAGAACGGTAGGTTGGATTTCAGATTCCCCTTGTATTGTTAAGAATGAGACTTACAAAGTAGAAGATGGAGGAGGGAAGGTTAAGCACAGGTTTCTGGGCCCAATGTCCCTACTTAAGTCTGAGTTTGTGGGTAGACATCAGAGGCTTGAACCCCAGTTTACTTGCTGTTTGTTTTTCAGAATATCAAAAGCAGGAAGCCTGCAAGAGAGTTGGTGGCTCTGCAGGCCTGCAAGAGAATAAAGGAAACAGTTAAGGAAAATAAGGCCACTGCAGAGAAGCTAAATGATTCTAGTCTCTGTCTACACTACAGAGAATGGTGGGAGGTACCTACCCTGGACCTCCTCTCTATGAATGAAATTAGATTTTTGTCAGAGCACCCATAGAAGGCCTATAGCCGACTGAAATCCTGTTCTGAATGGGATTGAAGTAGGGTCTAGTCCTTGTGCTGACCTGCACATAGGGTTGCCAGTTTTGGTTGGATGTATTCCTGGAGATTTAATCACATAACATAATCTTTAATTAAAGATTTATCTTTAATTCCTGGAGACTCCAAGCCAATCCTGGAGGGTTGGCAACCTACCTGCATAGGGTGACTTTCACTCATCAGGTGTCATAGACTCATAGGTCAGAAGGGACCAACATGATCATCTAGTCTGACCTCCTGCACAAAGCAGGCCACAGAACCCTACCCATCCACTTCTGTAAAAACCCCTAACCTATGTCCGAGTTATTGAAGTCTTCAAATTGTGGTTTGAAGACCTCAGGCAGAGAATCCACCAGCAAGTGACCCATGCCTCATGCTGCAGGGGAAGAGCGGATGCAGTCATAAGAGAGGATGCTGAAACAAAATTGATAAGCTAGAGAAACAAGTCAGGGGGAGCAGATGGTGCATCCAAGAGCTGTGAAGGAGCTTACGAATGAAGTGGCTGACCTGCTAATAGAAATATGCTCTCTTGTTAACATCAGCTCTCCTATATCAGGAGGCTGGACAGCAACTAATTTTGCAGCCATCTTTAGCACAAAGCACTTCAGTGATTCTGGGAACTACAGGCCAAGAAGCCAGGTAAATTGGTCCAAATGATCCTTGAAAACAGAATTATAAAAATGCTTAAATGGAGCACAATATGTATAAGGATAAAACAGAACAGCCTCTGCAAAGGAAAATAGTGTATCTCTAATCTACTTAGAATTTTTTGAGCAGGTCAACAAAATAGTGGCAAAAGTACAGCTCTTTCTGTGCTCCATGCCACCTGGTTAACCGTTCAGCTCAGAAATCTGTGCTTGCCTTGATTTCATTGGTCTGACTCACCCAAATAAGGAAAAGAAAGCTGTGCTGTAGAACTGGACAATAGATTTCGCATCCACTCCACCCCAGTGATAGGACCGTTGACACTAGTACAAAAGAAGTTATGTGGAGGGGGAAAAGGGAGCACCAAGGAAATGAAATAAGAGGGCTGGGGAGAGAAAAGCCTGGACACCAAAAAGGAAAGAAAAATGAGCAAGAGAAATGGGAAATGATAAATGAAGCAGGGTCCGAATGAGGGCAAGAAAGCCAATAGAAGATGCAGCTAATGGCTAATGATTAGGGGCTAGCATGAAGGATTGTATCAGTCAATCCAATTTAAACTCTTCTATTTAAAGAAATAAACTCCCAAGGAAAAACAGTCTAAGATTAGAAACGGTTAGGATTTCTGCTATTGCAGACAGCAGCCTCTGATGCTGTACCGGGCTGGTTTGTATCTTCCCAAAGAATGGAAGATTAAACAGAGGATAAAATGGGTTGTATTCTATGTTTTGATGGCAGAGGTAGATTTATATAGTATAGGCTTTAACCCTCCCACCCTTATGTGAGTAAAACGCTCCGGTATTTCCTACAGCCCAGGCAGTTTTACTAGTGTGCTACTATGGCAGAAGTTGCATTTAATTTTAAGACCTCTTTGGAGAGGAATAGTGAGACTGTGTTTTCAGTCAGATGCAACCACTGTGCTGGTGAGAGTGCAAAGGGAAATGGAGAACAATAGTATTTTTGAAAATTGGCCCTAACCATATATCAAAAAACCCAAATACGTAGCTCCTCTGCAAGTTAAGTGGGTTATTTACTATATTAACCTTCCCCCTTTAGATACTTGGCTTCATACCAGTGATACGGTATTAACAGCTTCAGTGATTCACTTGTTGCTCCTAGCTTAATCCCTAACAGACAGGCTGATTATCAAGAAAAACTTCCAGATCCAGAGTGAAATCTATTCATTAGGCCACTAGGGAGGTGTGCTGAGACCACTGCCTATCATTCTGAACAGTACCGTCTCAGTGGGTACGTCTACACTGCAATAAAAAACCTGAGCCTCAGAGCTCGGGTCAACTGACTTGTGCTAGTGGGGCTTGGACTGCAGGACTAAAACTTGCAGTAGAGATGTTTGGACACAGGCCAGAGCCTGGGCTCTAAGATCCTCCTCCATTACGAGGTTTGTAGCCATAGGCACCAACATCCCCTCTGCCCAGTGGCTGCTCCGGCCCTCCACACGGTAGGACCCCGCTCCTACCCTGCCTCTTCCCACCCTTACCCCACCCCCATGCCAGCCCTTCCCCAAAGTCTCCACCCCACTCTGCCTTTTCTAACCCCAGCCCTGCCCCCTTCCCACCCTTATTCCACCCCCTTCCCCCAAGTCTCTGCCCCTGCTCTGCCTCCTCCCCTGAGCATGTGGCATTCCTGCTCCTCCCCATCCCTCCTGGAAGGTCCTAAGTGCCCCCAAACAGCTGTTAGGTGGCGGTGGGCTGGAAGCGCTGTGAGGGAGGGAGGGGAAGGAGTGGGGGGACATGGCACACTTCGGGGGGGGAGAACGGAGCAAGGAGGGGGGAGTTTGGCTGCCAATGGGTGCGGAGCACCTGCTAATTTTTCCCCATGGGTGCTCCAGCCCCAGAGCACCCATGGAGTCGACCCCTATGTTTGTAGCTCCATATCCAAGTCCTGCAAGCCCAACTCAGCTGAGTGGGCCAGCCACTGCTGTGCTGTGGGTCTTTTATTGCGGTGTAGATGGCCCCTTAGTTTCCTTGTGCTGCTCTGGATATGTCCATCTCCTGTGCTATACTTTTGGGGGCCTGGACTGCCTCTGAGGGCACGTCTACACTTAAAACATTGCATTGGTGCAGCTGCACCGATGCTGTACTTTAGTGAAGATGCTCTATGCTGACAGGAGAGAGCTCTCCCATCAGTGTAGTTTCTCCACCTCCTCAAGAGGGAGTAGCTATGTCAGCGGGAGAAGCTCCTCCACCGGCACATTGCTGTCTACACAGGGGCTAAGCTGGTATAACTATATCACTCAGGGGTGTGGATTTTTCACAAAAATCCTGAGCAACATAGTTATATCGCTATAGGTCTGTAGTGTAGACCTATCCTCAGTATGTGTCTATACAATTCCTAATGTGGTAGGTCACTTAGGAACTTTAGGTGCTAGAGCAGGGGTCAGCAAACTTTCAGAAGTGCTGTGCCAAGGCTTCATTTATTCACTCTGATTAAAGGTTTCGCATGCCGGTAATACATTTTAACGTTTTTAGAAGGTCTCTTTCTATAAGTTTATAATACATTAACTAAACTATTGTTGTATGTAAAGTAAATAAGGTTTTTTAAATGTTTAAGAAGCTTCATTTAAAATGACATTAAAATGCAGAGCCCCCCGGACCAGTGGTCAGGACCTAGGCAGTGAGAGTGCCACTGAAAATCAACTCGTGTGCCACCTTTGGCACTTGTGCCGTAGGTTGCCTACCCCTGTGCCACAGCAATAATAATACTGAATAATCTGTCCAAGAGATTTCTGTTCTAGTTCCTATACTGCACCCACCACTGTGATATCGATGTTGTGACAACCCTACTGCATGGGACACAAAACTGGACTAGGCAAGGCCTGGAAAAAAAAAAATCAAACAGACTCTAAGGAGCAAGGCTGCATTGGCAGCAGCATGGGCTAGCTGACTAGTAGATCTTGTCCAGCTTTCACTGCTGTGATGCTTCGATTCAGGAACTGCCCAGCAGTCAGGCTGAACTGACAACCCCAATTCCAAACAGAACAGAGGGGAACAGCTGCTGGGCCTAGGCAGAGGCACTTGCACACAGCCCATCAGCTACTGTTTCCCAGTCAAAACAAAAAATCCCCAAACACAAACTGTTTCCCTCCCCTAGCACCACTAGAGGATGGGCAGCAATGATGATTGAGTGTTTTTCCAAGCGTACTCATGTTGCACTTGCATATATAGCATGACTCATTCACAACAAGAATTTCCATTTTGCTCTGGACTCCTGGCCGTTTACTTGCATGGAAGTTCTCTAGCATGCGTCTATGTATGGAGATTTATCACAGTCCTTCGGAGCAGTAGGAGAACAACAAGGAGACATTTGGGGTGAAGTAAGGCTGTCAAGTTCACCTGACAAGCATGGCACTTGTTACGAAATCTGCCGTACTGTTCCAGCTGTCAGCAGCTGTGCAGAGGCCTGTCAATGGTGGGCCACGGGTCACTGAACTGTTTACTTGGAGCTGCCATCCACATATGTCAGACAGAGTTCAAAAGAGATGAGCATGGAATATGAATAAGGAAGAATACTGCCCAGCAGCAAGAAGAGAAGGATTGGGAATCAGGATTTAGCCATTTATCCCTTATAGCCTATTGCAATTCTGCCAGAGATTTGCTGTGGCGCCTCAGGTTATTTTCCGTAGGTGCCAATTCTGTGGGTGCTCCGGGGCTGGAGCATCCACAGGAAAAAAATAGTGGATGCTGCCACAGCTGTTCAGCGGTGCCACCCATCAGCTAACTGGGAGCGCTGCCAAATAACCTTTTGACAGCTTGCGAAGGGGCTTAGGGGGAGGGAAAGAGCAGTGAGTGGTGGGAGGGTGGGGGCCTTGGGGAGAGGGCAGAGTGGGGGCGGGAAGAAGTGGAGCAAGGGAAGGGCCTTAAGGGAAGGGAAAGGAGCAGAAGTGGGAAGAGGTAGAGTGAAGGCGGGGCCTTGGGGCAGAGCAGGAGTGGAGCACCCCTGGGGAAAAGTAAAAGTTGGAGCCTATGTTTCTTTCTGACCCTCTGCGTGCATGTGTAAAACGAGTGTCATTATGAATTTGTATTACAATCATGCCTAGGAGCTTCAGTCATTCCTCAGGACCCCATGGCACCAGGTGCTGTACAAACACAGGCAGCTGACAATCTAAGGATAGCAGATATACAGACAGTCTGATGTGGGGAGTACCATGGTCAGCATGACAGGCAGTGTCTCAGCACACCGGAAGCCTGTTGTCAAACTTCTGACGGCATCCTGGAAAAGCAGAGCTTTGAGGAGGGATGTGAAGGAGGACACTGAGGTAGCTTTGCAGATATCTAGTGGGAGCTCTTCCCAAGCATGAAGGGCAGCCAGGGAGAAAGCACAAAGGTGCACGTTTGAGAATTTACCAAGTGGGCAATGGAGACCGACATCATAGGCCAATTGGACACAAGGGTTCACCTTCCAATACTGAACGACAGATAAAAGGCAGCACGGCCTAAACAGACAGTACCATAAGAGACATTGGTTCTATTCCCAGCTCTGCCACAGACCTGTACAACCCTGGGCAAGTCACTTACCCTCTCTGTGTCCGTCTCCCCTCTGGAGCACCCATGGGGAAAAAATGGTGGGTGCTGAGAACCCACTGGCAGCCCCCTTATCACTGGATCTCCTTGGCCCCCCAGCGCCTCCTGCCCCCTCAAGGGGCCCCACCGATCAGCACCTATCCCTCCCTCCCAGCACCTCCCACCTTTGAGTCAGGGATTCTGGGAGAAGAAGGGAGAGGAGCAAGGGCGCAGCACACTCAGGGGAGCGGGGGAACTGAGCGGGGAAGAGGCGGGGTGGGAAGAGGTGGGGCAGGGGTGGAGCATTGGGGGAAGGAGTGGAGTGGGGGCATGGCCTGGGCGAAGCCGGGGGAGCGCCCCGGCAGATTAGAAATTCGGTGCCTATGCCTCTGAATGTCTTGAGTGTACAGACAATAAGTCCTTCAGGGCAGAGACTGTCTCTTACTGTGCATGATAATCTGACATTCTGCTAGGTGTGTCTCAGTATCTAGCAGCTACTGTCACAGCAATAATAAAGAGCTAGGGGATCTAAATTCAGCTAAAGAAATGAAAATGTGCCAGACAATTGCAACAAATCCTTTCGTATCCGATTTCCAGTGCTCACATAGGGGTCAGAGAGCCACAGCAGATGGCCTGGAGAGGCTGCTTTTTCCCCCTCGCTCACCAGGTGGCAGAAAGCCTTTGTAAATCTGCCATGCTGCTCACTCTCCCAAACTTAATCTCATCTAATCAATTCCTTGCTATTGCAGGAGCATGGGACACTGAAGGCACCTCAGTCCCTCCTATTCTCTGCCTGTGACACAACAGTTTAGTCTCTGGAAGACAGAAATACTTTAGGTGAAGTAGAATCACTGGGCTTACTATAGGGGAAAGCTGGATGAAATGTAATGGTCTGTTTTACACAAAAGGTCAGACTGATCAAATGGTCCCCTCTGAATATAGAGTCCTAAGTCCCATATATCTCCCTCCTTCCAGGATCACCCTAGCTTTTGTCAAAAATCATTTTTCAGCCTTTGCAATGTTCTGCCCATCTGTAGGTGGATGGGGATTTGGGAATAGTAATGTACCTGACATAGTGAAGAGTGTCTCGGCATGCGTGACCCCTTCGTCTCCCAGCCATCTCAGCACTGTCTGTGGAGACAGCTGTTTGCTTTGCTTGTAAGCCTTTCCCAGCCAGCACACCTTAATGCCAACTGGGACAGTGTCCTGTGGAGCCGGAGCTTGGAATCTGTGGGGATTCTAGCATCAGTAAGGGCCAGAGTCATTACTGAATGGAGCCTACAAAGTCTGATAGGAAGACTCATAGTTTGAGGAGGGAAGAAAGAAAGAAGAGAGTCCAGCTCTGCACCTAGTAATACAATATAACATCAAAGGTTCACCATGTAATGTGATTACAAGGGCCACTCCGACTTAGATTGCACATAACCCAGTCTAAGCTGGACCAGATGTTCACAGCAAAATTCAGAACCATGTGGGCCATTTCCCTGGTTTAGTGTTTTGTTACCAACTCAATGACTCAGCCAATGGGAGATATCTCTTTGTTCACTAGGAGGCACCTTTCACATCAGCCTGCTCTAGTTTTAAGGAAAACTAGACTGATTTATAGTTTTATGCTGAAATCGTATGAAATTCACAGCTTTCCATAGTTTCACCATGATGGCAGGTGATGAAACTGCAGTTTCAATGAAGTTTCAGTTGGGGCTTTAGGGTTCATTTGAATCTTAAGATCAGCAGATGCTTCTCGGCATAGATCAGAACATCCGCACATGAACACCTATGACCTGAAACTGCCATGAACTGTAGCCACTGTGAGATGAACCCATTTATCCATCTGATATATTAACTATGTTGTTGTATTTTTTACTAGAAAGTTTAAATTACAGACAAAAGCTTACATCTGGATCCAGGTTTGGAGCTGACTAGAGTTGAAATCCTAGCTCTGGTTCAAGTTTTAGTCCAAGTTTACAGCCCAAAGCTTTGAATTCCAGGAGCATTCAGAATCAGGTTTTGGTTTGCCCTATTGTAGAGCTGGAAAGTTTGGAACTAGACCTGGAGTCAGGTCTGAGATTTTGATTCAAGTCCCTCTCAGGTTTAAAAATACACCGAGCTGAGAGAATACACCCAAAAGATAATGAGAGGCAGCCCAATTCAGCAGCAAGTGGCAGTCTCTAATGTTGCCTGTGCTAGGCTGTTTGGGGAAGTGTCACTGTGTTGTACTTGCAATATGGTGGCAATTGAGGGAGTGGGAGTGGGGACTGGTCTCAGGCAACTACCAGTGTTTTTGACAGCGAGACCTGCTCTGAGCTGGGCCAGACATCACAGCAGCAAAATCCAGGAGCCCTGTCCACACTAGAGCTCCTGCCACTGTTGCTAGCCCCTGCAAAGCTGCACTGGTGGAAGTTTCCACAGCATCTCTTTCAAGGATGTCCAGTACTGGAATGGCAGAGGTATTGTCTGCCAGGACCAAAGTGCACTGATGGAGCCATGTGCTGGAGGAAGCTTACAGAGCACCAGCTCCGCCAGACTTGGGTTCATTCCACAAAGTGTAAGATGAGTTCCTGGTCTGCTCCTGTAGAACTTGCCATACCGGTATTGTCCGGCCTCTTCTTTTGTCATTCAGTGTTGAACGCATTCTAAAACAATATGCATTACCTCACCTTTTGGAGGCGAAGCCAGACTTTTTGGCACCTGCTCCCTACTGGTGTAAACGTTGCTTGTGCCAATCAGAAAACGAACACACACAGGTTTTGGGCTCCGTCCCCTATGACACTTCTGTGATGTCATAGTGGGTACTTTGCCGCCATGCCATGTGCAGGCAGGGAGAGGAGAAGAAAAACGAATCCTGTGTATCCGTGTACCCCGAACCGAGCCTGAATCACCAAGCCTCTCTCTCAGCTCACGTATTTCAAACGAGTTCTATGTTTGCCGGTCGTTATGCGTTGGTTTGTATTTGTAAGTATCAGTTATTACTAAATGCTGCATCCTTAGTTTATAATATTGTTAGTAGATATTTTAGTCGTGTGTTTTAGTTATTAACTCTATTAGCTAATCATACGCTGCTCTCTTACCCTATAACGATCCCAATAAAACTTTAACTTGATTAATTTTAGTTGTGTGTGTGTTGCAGTTTTGCATCGTGACCCATACTCTCCTTGCTTCCCTTACCTATATACTCTATTGCCACGTGCAGCTGGTAAATAACAGGCCTGCATTTCCTTTCGCCCCTGCAACTACGTGGCAATCTACATGGCGTCACGAACAGGATGCAGTGGAGTTAGCCATGCCCGTGGCACGCTGCAAACCGCGCAGATAAGAAACTGAACAGTTTCAACATTTGCAGATTTCACCTTTTTATAGCCAAATTCGACAATCCACAAAATAGAATGAGATCTGTTCCTTTGGCTCGGGGAAAAACTCTAAAAGGCCTATACTGTACATTAACCCTGGCAGATACAGGATGCCCCTCCTTCAGTGCACCCGAGCTTTAGGTGTCACCAGCCGATTGTCCCTGCGCCTCAGTGCATGGAGACTGTGGAGAACCTCGGTGCTTGCAGATCCTCTCAGCTTGGAGAGAATGTAGCCGCATTGTTAGAAAATCCGGAAGGTACGTTTCCAAATTGATTCCCCCACCTCGGGTAAATACCTGCTGATTCGGCACGCAAATATATATGCCAAATGATAAAAAAATAAATTTAATTAAAGAAAACCAAAAAATTGCGACCCGAAGAATATAAATTGAGAATTTCTCAAAAGAAAATTCAAGTAAAATGGCGGTGGAAGCACCTAACTGAGAGAAAGGGTAAATTTGTAAATGGAGGATTAATGAATAACTGTTGACTAAGTCACAGCTTGTAAAGCTGAACCGCGAAAAAAAGACGGTTAACGTGATTGTGCTGGAAGTAGGCTCAGACTGTAGTGAAAAAAGCAGCAGTCTAGTCCTGTTGGGGAACAGTGGCAATAGATGACCCCGGACAGGAGAAAGTCTGAATGACCACTAACGGCAGCCTGAAGATCACAAACGGAAAATACCTAACAGCGATGGAGGGCAGATGGAGGCAGGCCGGTGTGTCTAGTCAGCCGTTTGGGAAACAAGGATGATGGACGATGAGTGTCCTAATCCCGTTACCTGTTTTCTGTGTGGAAAAATTGTAACATGATGGAAATGTGCCTTGTCTTGTTAGGGTATTGACTTGCCTATGGAGGAAGCTTACCTCGCTACCAAAGCAGTTGTCGTGTAAACAGTCCTGTGCGCTGGGACAAGGGAAATGAAATCACAATGTTGTGAATCAACCGCCTTGCTGGAAAAGGAGAATCGTCTCTCCAGCTTTTCTGTGTCATCTAGTGGAGCAAGACACAAGGTCGCCTTTCAGCTCGTGATGTTAAGCAGCTAATTCCAGCTTTTTGTCTCGAGATGTGTTGTAAATCCAGCTAAGCCAGGAGAGGACTAGTCCTAAGTTTGGTCTAGCTGGGAACAGGGAATGGCACGGTAACTTAATGTCTGCATTCCAGATTGTGTCTTAGCTAAGGGTAACCAGTCATACACTGCAACGATATATTCTGCATTAGCTTAAACCGATATTTACACAAACAGATCTAATAAAACGGTTAGCCGCGTCACAGTGGAGGGATCACGAAATTGATTGTTTGCGTCCATGGCTCAAAAGCTTACCATCGATTCAGGAGCGCGTGCAGCTGTGGGTAGCTGTTCTCCAGCTACTCACCACTAGTTCCCACTCCGGGATTGAAGAGCACAGTGCCTGATGGGGCAAAGACATTGACCCGGGTGGTCGCCATGGGTACAGCCCCACCCCCCTTTGGAAGGCCAGAGACAACCTTTAGGCGCGCCTATTTTCCGGAGTGCATTGAGCAAACCAATAGCAACAGCAATCATGGCACCCTGAGATCAGCAAACGGCTAATCCACTGAACCGTGGTCACACCTGCGTACTCTCCGTGCTGACTATACTGAACAATGAACTTGCAAAGCAGGAGGAGGGCAGAATATTGCTTGAGCGGCGAGGACAGCGATGACGAGATGGAGGCAGAATTCTCCATAACCGCTGCCCCCGCGTTTTGGAGCTACTGCTAATAACGGGGCATCTTCTACCCATTGACACGGCCGAATTGGGCACGGGAAACAAGCACAGACGGTGGGACCGCATTGTTTTAACGGTGTGGGACGATTTGGCATGGTGCGAAACTTCGCATGCGTAAGAGCATTCTTAAAACTTTGTGACATGCTTTCCCCTGCCGCTGAAACGCCAAAATACAAACATGAGAGAGCCCTCACAGGTGGAGAAGCGCAGTGGCAATAGCCCTCTGGAAAGCTTGCAACGCCAGACACTACGGCGGTCAGTCGGAATCAATTTGGAGTGGGCAAATATACTGGGTGGGCTGCAGTGATGCAAGAGCAAAAGCAATCGTTAAGCTGCTGCACGAAAGGTTGTGAACTCTGGAACGTGCAGGGGATGTGGATGCTTGCTGCAATGGTTTTCCGAAACTATGGGGGGCCATAGATGGAACCCATATCCCTATCTTTGGCCCCAGAGGCACCAAGGGCCCCAGTATGTAAACCGCAAGGGGTACTTTTCAATGGTGCTGCAAGCACTGGTGGACACCAGGGACGTTTCACCCACATCCACGTGGGATGGCCCAGGAAGGGTCATGCGCTCGCGTCTTCAGGAGCACTAGGTCTGTTTAAAACGGCTGCAGCAAGGGAATTACTTCCCAACCAAAGAAATAACCGTTGGGAGTGAAATGCCTGTAGTTTATCTTGTGACCGCAGCCTACCCCTTGATGCCATGGCTCATGAAGCCATACATGGCAGCTGGACAGTGTCAAGGAGCTGTTCCAACTACAGGCTGAGCAGTGCCGGATGTGGTAGAATTCATTTGGCCGTTTAAAAGGGTCCGCTGGCGTCATTACTTACTCGCTCAGACCTCAGCCAAACCAATGTCCCGCTGCTATTGCTGCTTGTCTGTGTGCTCCAGGAGGATCTTTGTGAGACTAGAGGGGAGACATTTATGGCTGGGTGGGAAGGTTGAGGCAATCACCTGGCCGCTGAGTACGAGCAGCCAGAGACACAGGGCGATTAGAAGAGCACACGCTGGAGCGCTGCGCATCAGAGAAGCCCTTAAAACGAGTTTCAACAGGCCCCAGGGTACGGTGTGACTCTGTTGCTTTTCCCTTGATGAACCCTCCGCACTTGATGGACTTATTCAGTGTACACAACCACCCCTCCCCCTTTTGATTACAGGGTTGGCAAAAGAAATAACAGTTCGTTTAAAATCATTTATTATTTCATAAAAGTAATTATGCATCTGTTAAATCATCGTGTTTTTCCTTATACTTTTCCCTTAAGCAACCCACCCTCCCCTTTCGATGTATTCTTTATACAAAGGAATACCTTTTAATAATAAAAAGGCAGAGAATTAGAAGTATCGCGGCTGGTGCTTTGGAAGGAGGGGGAAGGGAAAGGCCCATTAAGCAGCATTGTAGCCGTAATACGCCTTTCCTTGAACTCTCGCAGGGGGGTGAGATAGCGGGTGCAGAAGCCTTCCCCCACGCGTTCTTACACCTCTGGTGAGGAGATTTGGGGACTTGGCTTGCAGGGAGGTTATACAGGGCTGCAGCGGCACTCTGCGACTGCGCTGCTCTTCCTGAAGATCCACCATGCATTGGAGGATTCAGTTTTTGAGGCCACGCAGCACGATCCAGCGTGCCTCTCGCCAACGTGGTCTCCTGCCTCGCCCTCTCAGATCGTTCACTGGCCACTTTCCTGTACTTTGCTACCACATCCTTCAATCATTCCCGTTTATCTCTCACTTGCTTACTCAATAATTTCTGTGAACATTTATCTCGCGTCTTTTTCTTCCTCCGCCGATCAGAGCAAGACGCCCTCGTATAGCATAGGGACGGCAGAGAAATGTGCAGCTGCATGGGGAACGGCAAACCAGGGTGATAAGTATGTGGAAAGATACCTTTTACAGAGCAATGATAGTACTACTTTCACATAGAACACTACCACCTTACGAGCCCATGTGATCTCTATACAAGGTCGCATTTTGTATCCGTTTAAATATTCAGTGTCTGTGTGACTGGTGTGGCCACACACAGACGCAGGTACAGCCAACGTACATCCACGCGGCGATGGAGAATTAAGGCTTTAAAAGTTTTGGAACTTCTCCGCCGTCATATAACATGATCTATATGAATGCCATTGCTCCTGTTAAGAGGAACCTGCAAAGCCCATAACAAACCCCCTCTTCACATCCACCAACAGCCGCATGGCTCCTATCATTGACGCTGCTGCTAGTGTCCCTACTTCACACCCCGCAAGGCGTTTTGCTGTAGCTGGGAACAATCCTGCTTGGCCAGACGCTGAAAACTCGTCGTATCCTCCTCCATCCCCCCGCTCTAGGCAAGTACAAAATCGCCATTCTGCCCCTATTTACAATTCCTGATTTTTCTACAACGGTATACAATGGATGATATCTCGCTCCTGACAATACATCGCAGGAGGCAGATCGTTTGTTCTTTGGCAAAAAATGCCTTCAGTGAATGCCCTTCAATGCTGCAGTACAACATGTCTTGCAAAATGTCAATGGGTTGAAAAGTTACTACATGGGGGAACGGATAAGGCTTGCCTTGGCCAGAAATGTTCTCATATATCATAAGGCTTTCTGAGTTCCTCCACGATCGATTCATGGAGATAAATTTGGAGGATTTTCGCTCCATCCCCAGACATGTTAATAAATTTTCCTGTAACAGTAATGGCTGCGACTGCGCAAAAGCCCTGGTGGTCTATGCGATGCTAAAAACCATCTTGTTAATCCGTGTTTGGTAAGAAGAAGGACACTTACCGGAGGTCGTTCCATGGCTTCACTGTCTGGGCTTCTCGCTTGGGAGCACAGGGACTGTAATTCTTGGGTCTCAAAAAGATCCTGGCTGTTGGGAGTTTTACGGACTGCTGTGTGCTCCACCAAGGTCATCTTCATCCTCATCTTCCTCTCCTCTTCCCCTCGGCCTACATCATCAGAAACACTTGATATTTCAATCCCAAGTCTGAATCACGGACAGAGGGTGGGGCACGTACCGCTGAACCCCAAAATTGCATGTAGTTCAGCATAGAAGCGGCATGTTTTCGCTCAGAGCCTGACCTTCGTTTGCTCTGCTGGCTTCTTGGAGCCCCTGCCTAAAGCTCCTTCACTTTTAAACTTTGCACTGCAGGGAGTCCCTGCTGTGCCCTTTTCAGCCATAGACTTTGAAATTCTTCAAAAACTTTTTCATTTCGTCTTTTGGAACGCAGTGTGTGAGCCTGAGTCCCACCCAGATAGCGATCAGATCCAGAAACCTCCTGTGTGCCAAGCTGCGCTCTTCTCATTATCAGGAGACTGCATTGTTTACCAGTGCCTATGAAGCCTGTGTGCTCACCTGTGTGTGTGCTTGACCCCACGGTGGACAGATCAAAATGGAATCAAAAGTTTGCAGGGATTCAGGCTTTTTCCTGTTTACCTGGCCAGTGCATCACAGTGTAGTGTCCGATGCATCCATGAGTGCCCCTGTCACAATGGTTCAGAAACCAAAATTGGGAGTGGCCATCTTTGGAAGAGTCAATCCTCCTTATGGTTCTAAAATAGTATGTCCACCTGCCTGGACTGTCATAGCTCTGAGGCCTGCCTCCAAGTGCCTTCCCCCCGTCATTTATGTCACAATAAGATGTTGCTATTCTTTCCTACACTTCATGACCAAAATGGGGGGGAGGGGGGCCCTGCCACAGTAGCTGCGGAGAGTAGGGAAGCCAATGGGTGGTGGTTCTTGCGGAGAACCCTCTGTATACAGCACAGATTAGCTGTGGCTTTTCTAATACACTTGCCCTTCTTGTAAGGCAGGACAGAAACCATAAGGGAGGGATTGACTCAGTGGCAGTGAGTAAATCCCAAGTTTGCTTTTGCGTTGTGCCCCAGCTGATTTTAGCCAGGGGCAATCAGATAGCAAGCAGACAGTTCAGAGAAGGAGAGATAACTGTCATATCAATTGGCCAGTTTTCTCCAGCAGTAGATGGCACAGAACAATGGTAATCCACTGTGCTATCATGCAAAAGCCCATTGAATGCTGGTGTGTAGCGCTCAGTGTCGCCTCTGTCTCACGGGCATCGTAGTACTCAAATGGTGAACGGAAAAACAAAAAGCACGGTCTCTGGGCTGCCGTGCTATTTTTCTGCAAGGGCAATCCAGGAGAAAAAGGGCGAATAGGACGTCTGCTGATGTTTTCCCGGAGCAAGGAAGTGACTGACGACAATTACCAGAACCCCGCGACCATAATATTGCCTCAGGGGGGAGGATCAGGAGAAGGGAAAGGGGGTGCTGAGGATTCCAGCTATCCCAAAACAGTCCTACAGTCCTCTGAAACTATTGCATTCTTGGCTGGCGCCATGTCTGTAGCTAAACACGGGTCTCGCAGGTTCACGGAACAGCTCGTCGTCTCTTCCCCCCCGAGCACGAGAAGAAAGAATAATAAACAATTCCTTGAGTACTCTGTAATGCACCCTCTGTTGTACTGAATGCTGCTGATAGAGGCGATGCTTGCAGACTGAGAGCATTAACTCTCTCCCCTCCTGGTGGTAGATAGTATCATAACCAATGAAGTTAATCTGAGGTGTGATTATTGCTACTTGAAAATCCGCTCCTCTCCCCCTTCCTGGTGGTAGATGGTACAGTACTACTGTAGACAGCAGAAACTGTTACCGTCTCCCTCTTTTTGTTACACTCATCAGTAAATGGGACAGAACGGATAATAACCCTGTGTAAATTTTTGAAAGCAAAATGGGGATTGACTCACTTGGGACTGAGTCAATCCTGCCCTTTACGGTTAATAAAAATAGAGTCAGTCCAGACAAGAATAGGATACAGTGTATTTAAATCAGTGTATCACAGCGCAGCTGCTCCGCGTCAGTATTCACAGAGGGAGCCGCTGCAAGTAACGCAACCGTTGCTTCCCACCTACCTGGGCTACCACAGCAGTGCCCCCCCCCCATTGTTGGCATGATGTTATGAAGAATGCATGAATAAGAATCACAGACTAGTTAGTGAGATAAAATGAGGGGAGGGAGCCACCATGGGCTATGAGAGTAGTGACCGAATATGATGGGAGGCAGCTCCATGGGCTATGACGTCTGCCGTTCAGAATCTTTTACTTAACAAGAGAGGAGGGGTCTGATAACTAGCCCCCAGTTTGATGATGCAGCAGTTACCAGCCGTTTGTACCTCCACTGTCAGAAAAAAGGGAGTCTATCCATTTTCACCCAGGACCCCGGCCAATCAGCGAGCACTCACTCGGGCGACCATCTACACGGAGGGGCAGAGGAGCGGATACTGCTATTCACCGCGCAGCAATTCGCGTCTGCCAGCAGCATTCAGTACCAGAGGGTGCATTACAGTACTCAGGATTATTTATTTTATTTTTTTCACGGTCGGGGAGGGGGGGAAGAGACCGACGGCGTTCGTGAACCGCAGACACGTGTATACGCACGACATTTTTGGGCGCCAGCCAAGAATGACAATAGTTTCAGGATGCTGGCGAGACTGTGTAGCTGTATGTCCTCATACTCCCTCCTCCTCATGAGAATCCAGTTTGAGTTTGGCTTCCCGTTCGTTCGTTACGCACCCGCTGTGTATCTGGTTTACTTTTCAAACGCTTTAGGCATTCTGTTCTTTACGGAGTCTCTGATAAAACCAGATTTGTCTTCACCATACAGCGATCAGATTCAGTATCCTCGTAGTTCATTGCAGGAGCTATGTTTGCATTTGAACTGCCATCGCCACCGTGGTGATCAAGTGCCGTGCAAGCCAGGAATTCACTGTAAACTCTCGGCGATTCCTGGTTTAATCGGCATCCGCATCGAGTTCGGATTGCGGACCAGGCCGTCAGTTGGATGCACTGCTCCTCCTCTTAGAATAATGCAAGTTGTAATAGAGATCCAGTGTACAGGAGCACAGCTGCTCCGTGTCAGTACACAGCGGTTGCCCCTGCAAGAAACCGCACCCGTTGATCTCCCCTACCTCAACCTTCTGGGTCCGTGACAGCGTGCCCCTCCCCCATTTTGGTCATGAAGTGTAAGGATACAAGAATAGCAGAACTTTAGTGAGATAAAGAGGTCGGGGGGGAGGCACTTGGAGGCAGCCTCCAGGCTATGACAGTCCAGGCAGGTGGACTCTAATTTTAGAAATACTAATAAGGAGGACATTGATAGGCTTCATTGTTTCCAAGTCGAAGTCAATCCAAGATTGCTTTAAAATTTTCAGACGTTCTGTGATAGCAAATGGTTATTACCTCTGACTTATCTAGCCTGCGGTAATAGCCGTATCCTAACATGGCAATGTCAGGATGCCATTGCTCCTGTTGAGCAATTATCTGACTAGGGTTCAGGATGGTGGCAGTCCTCTGCACCATCTACCCAGCAGATTACAGTACAACATAGAGTGACATAGCACAAGTAGCAAGAATAGATATATCGCGTCCGTCCCCTTTTTTTTCACTATGTGGGAGAGGGAGAAGAAGAAAATTGAGGTAAGTCCTACGTCTCGAACACTGTCGATATTTGGCCTACAGCACATTTAGCGGCTCAGCCAAGAATGCAATAATTTAGGAGAATGCTTGGGACTGTGGATAGCTGGAGGTCCTCGTATCCCACTCGCATCCATGGGATCACTGATTGAGTCTCTGCTATCCCGTTATGCTTGTCACACAGCGCTGTGTATCCTGGATTTTTATTCAAACGCTTTGGCTTGTCGTGTTTCTGTAACGGAGCTGGTACAACTGATTTGTCTCCCATACAGCGATCGACTCGTATCTCCGTCGGTGCTATGCTGGAGCTTTTGTTAAGACTGCATCGCCATGCCGTTATAGAGCTCCAGCTGGGCAAGCAGGAAATGTAATTCCAAGTTCGTGGGGCTTTCCCGTTTACCTGCCCGCTGCATCGAGTTCAGATTGTGTCGAGAGGTCGTGCTGCACTCTGGGATACCCGTCGAGGCAATACAGTCTGAATTTCGTCAACTAACCGTGATCTGAACTGTTGAATATCGAAATTCTTAGCGCTTGCTCTTCGGAGGAGTTACCGAACATCGATTTTAAGGCAGGTAACTCGTATAATGACGACTCGTTCAAACCTGTGAACGGGTTCGAGCATTGATGATTGTATATCGGTCATAAACTGATTAAACGCATGATAGAGACCTGCAAAAGTCACAGAGACCAGACCAATTCTGGGTGCTGTAGTATTCCAGTTGTATGTGTGGCTGGAAAAGAGCTGTGCAGCTCTGTTGTCTAGCGAGGTGATACCCTAGCCAGCGGCACAAGGAAGCAGAAAGGATTTGATTATGTTACCCAGCTAACAGTTTAACACTTGTGCAGGAGGAATCAATTCTACACTTGTGTGTGTTCAAGCCTGACAATTGCAGTTGCCCAGTGCTATGAGAAGTTGCCAAGGAAGGAGAGTACTCTCAACGTTTTTCTAGGGAGTTATAGGTTTGCCTGAAAAGAATGTAGTCGTAGAATCTGCCTAATGGCCAAAAGTGATTCTGATGTAGTAAGACCAGAAAGAATTGTTGGTGTCAGGTAAGGTTCTTTAGAGCAAGCCCATAGGTGAAAGAAGTAGGTAGTAAGTTCTGAGAGGGGTAAATTGTTGCTTAGAAAACTGCTAAGGAAAGAAACTCCTCTGGTAATCTGTGCAGCAATTTCCTGCAGCTAAAAGGCTGTGAAGTAGTGATTTAATCAGGTAGTTTTGTTCCTAACAGCCAAAAGTTTTTCTATTGTAATGTGATCCCTGCCTCCTTTGAAAATCAGTGGGAGTAGCTTTGAGAGAGCTCAGACAGCGTAGAGCTGTCAAAAAGTTAAGCAGCCTGTGATAAAGTGCTGTGTGTGTGTGTGGCCAGCTTGTTGTTGGAAACAATGTTGTGAAACGATGTTTTCCATGCTAGTTGTCTGTTTAATGCAAATTACTGATAGCAGGAGGAAGAAAGACTTTGTAGTACGCTGTGAAGTACAAAGGCCACCCCCTCAGCCAGGATTTAGTAAGCAGAGAATCAGGTTGGGCTGCAGGCAAAAGAAAGAGAAAACGAATTGCAAAGGGAAGCCCAGTAACCAACTCCCAACTCCAATGAGTATTATCCAAAGGTCTGGCATGACAACTTGATTGTAAATGGACACTGCAATGAATTTGTTGTTTATGCTAATGGTGATTTTGCTACTAATGTCTTGCATTTACCAAGATTGGTAGAAATGTACAGACAGGAGTCCTGCTGCAAAAGCAGATCCATCACTGTTGTTCTAACTAGTCTTATTAAGTTTTAAAGAGTTTCAATCTGTTATGACATGACTTATTAACATTTCTGTTATACACTGATATGGCTCTAACCAAGCCTCTGCATCGAAACCTATAAAGTCCCATTCTCGCCGGCCAGTACCTAACACCTACTTAGTGGCTACAAGTGCCCAGTGAAAGCATAGTTCATCTAACTCGTCGCAACGTGTTCTAATAAAACAAACTAATGCCCTGTCATAAGTAGATAGGTAAGGTAAGGGTTATTTTTTTCCTGTAAAGGGGGAACAAGAGTAACCAGACACCTGACCAGAGGACAATAGAACTGGATTGTTTAAGTCAGGGCGGGAATTTGTTACTCGGGGTTTTTGTTGTCTATTTCTCGGTATGGGTACAACATTTCTTCAACTCCATCTTATCTCAATATTCTACTAAACAGTCTGGTGAGTACAAGGAAAAAAAGTAATTGGCTATGAGGAGCTTTGTGTGTATACAGATGTGGCTATTGCTGTTTGTCTCTTGTTGTTTCCTCGGCTGTGAGAAAAAGCTTTGCTTCTACTACTACCCTTGCTTTCAACTTTCGCTAAACATCTGGTGGTACAAAGGACAAAGTATTCGGCATGAGGAGGCTTTGTGTTGTATTTACATAGATGTGATTGCTGGCTATGTAAATTGGCTATTTTTAAATCAGACTGGTTATTAGATTTTCTTAGAGTAAGAGCTGTATAAATGTTATGCAAGTTGTAGTCTGTATTGTTCTTTTTCTCTATATAAGCTTCTTTTCAAGATTGTGAGATTCTTTTTCTAGTAGGCAAGCCAGCTGTTGGTATTTGCATCTCAATTTCTGAGGAATACGCTTATCTCTTGGGAAGCAGAAAACAGGTTTCTTGTAGCGCAAGCTAGACAGGAGGAAGCCTGGGAAGGGGGAGGTTATCTCTCCTGTCTGAGGACTCAAGGCAAGGTTATTGGAGTTCCCTGGAGGGGTTGGGGACCACCAGAGAGGAAAGGGGGTCCGCCTATCAATTCCTGACCTGGTGGGGAGCTATCAATCTTGCTGGAGTTAAGTTAGGGATATGACTGTAACTCTATTTGAACTCTAAGTTCGAAGTCGAGGAATTACTATGACAGCCCTGAGCGGGGGTTTATTCTGTGTTTTACAAGCGTTATGCTGCTCTCCTCCACATCTACTTGCCATGGCAGCCCTTAGGATAGGCATGCCTCAAGTTCGCGCAATGGTGAGAAGGTTCAGCGCCGAACACTAGTCCTGTCAACACAGTCCTGTCGGCGCTAAGTCCAGAAGCATTTTGCTGGTCCACTCAGTTCTCATCTAAATATCCAATGCCCTTTCAATATTGTATCAATAGTCTTATAATTTTTCATACTATATCTAATGTAAATTGTTCTTCCCCTACTCATGTGCGTGTGGCTGCTTCTAATGTTTGGACAAATGTTCTTCCCAAATTTACTTCACCTCGAATTATGCTGTTCCAGTCTCACTTATGCTTCAAGGTCGATACAAGTTCATGGCTTTCCTTTATTAAGCGTATTACGTTCAGCATTTTTCATTTTCTCATTGTTGGGTTTTTGTTGGTAATAGTTTAACCCCAGCCCCTACTTGGGTTGGTGCATATTCTAATTGTTCTATGTGAAGTTTCTCTTATGCTAATACCTCCTTAACTAAACCCACTCTTAATTTTACCTACCCCCTTCCCATTAATTGTTTTATCGTCTTGATCATGATATTTTTTTGGGAACCTTCTATACCTCCCTAACACATATGTATGTATATCATGCCCTGCATCTGCATCATGCTGAGGCTGCATGTATCAATCGCAAAGCACCACGAATGCTCATACACAAACATTTAAATCAGAGAGATGGCAACAACCAGCAGATCAACAGGATATGGAGGCAAACTTCCAGAGGCAAACTGATCTAAGCCAAATTCATCTTAGTGGTAACTGTTGATCTAAGTTTAGTTACATCAGGGATGAGTTTGGCCTACTGCACAGAGGTTGTTTCCTAGAAAAGATTTCTGAAAGGCAGAGGCTGCTGCTGCTGCAGGGAAGGTAGCCTTGTGGTTAAAGCAGTGGACAGGCAATCAGAGAGGAAGGATGGCCTAGTGGTAAAGGGATTTGCTTAGGCCTTGGGCAGCCTGGGCTTGAGTCCCTGCTTTACCACAGATTTCTTGTGTGACCTCAGCCAAGTCATTTTGTCTTTCTGCACCTCAGTTCCCCGTCTGTACAATGGGGAAAACAAGCACTTCCCGACCCACAGCAATGTTGTAAGAATAAATAACTTTGTGTTTATGAGGCACTCACACCTACTATGGTAATGGGGGCCATAGAAATAACCTAAGAGCCAGAACTGGGTTTGATTCCCGCCTTTGCCACAGACTCACACTGGGTATGGCTACACAGTAAAGGCTGACCCATGCCAGCTGACTCAGGCTCGCAGGGCTTGGGCTGTTTTATTGACTTCTGGGTGCTAGGACCCTGCAAAGTGGGAGGGTCCCAGAGCTCAGGTTCCAGCCCAAGCCTGGAATCTACACCGCTGTGAAACAGTGCCGCAGCCTAAATCAGCTGGCTTGGGCCAGCCATGGGTTTTTCTTTGCTGTATAGACATACTTTCTGTGCCCTTGGGTTAGTCACTGAATCTCGGTGTGCATCAGTTCCATCTGTACAACGGGGAGGAGGATAATACTTCACAGGGGTGTTGTGAGGGGAATTTGTTAATGTCCATGAGATACTAGAGTGATGCAGCCTTCACAGTGTAAGAAGTTATAGGTATCTCCACCTAGTCTTAACAAGCATTAATAATGCCAGTTTGGCAGCCTCCGTCCAGTTCCCAGGGGATGGGTGTCTGTTACAAAACTCACTGGTTTGTTCCTGTGTTAGATATCTGAGTAGAGAGACCAGGGATTGAATGAGTTATGGAGACTGAACAACAACCCTCTCACCTCTAGAGGTGGCTTCTCCAAAAGAGAATCTAGATGAACCAGTAAGGCTGTCTAAGATAGGGGAAATTTACATGATGTGGGCCCAGAACATCCCTATGAGCCTTAGTCTCCAGGACTGATAATCTAGCACTTTCTGCACAAATTTTGGTTTTAAATGTCCCATTTGGGTCATTATATTCTGCAGACCAAGATCATTTTATAGAGTCATTTGGGGAGGGGAATCATCTTCACTTCCTGTCCTAAACTTGTGCAGCACCATTGTGTGCTGTCAGCTGCTGCATCCCACCACAGAGGTGGCTGCATTTCAGTGGTCAGTGAATTCCTGCTTATGTGTTATGACAAGTACATTGGTGTCCTTTGGGACAAAAGAATTGCTATTTTAATGTAAGTTACATTATTCGATTAATAATATAACTCCTCTTAATTTACTAATCCTCTGACCTACTTTTGCCCACCACCATTGAACAACAGTGTTTTCATTTCAGGCATGATGGAGAAATTCATAAGGGAACAAAGAGATCTCTTTGGAATTCCATCCCATCTGCCCGTCTCCCCCAGACATAAGCACCAGGTAAACTGGATTCTCCCGCAGAAACAGTGTCCCTTGTCTGCTGGGAACTCTGTTGGAGTGGTTTTCATTCACTAGTTGTCCAAAACAAATCAGCTCCCCTTTTTTCGGCACAGACATGGATTGAATGTCAGTGAAAAATAATTTCTTTAATGAGAGTATAGAGATACATCAGCTGATGCTTTGCTTCAGTAAATCTCACGGTCACACAGGTCTAAATCTGCAGTGGTGACAGCATAAGCCTTTCTGTTTATAGACCACAGAGACAGTAGGGACACAGAGGAAGGGTATTTCTACTTCCAGCCAAGGATCCCTGGACTTAAAAATGGGCAGTGGCATACAGGCAAGGAGTGTGATGAGTGCCTTTCAGTCTTGGGCTATCCAGGGTGCATGTATCCGAGGATGCAATGTAATTGCTTAATCTTAACGTTAACTCTTAAGGTATGTGTAATTACAGTCTTACATGGCACATGTTTAATTAGAAAGCTAGTTTGGCTCATTCAGGATAAAGTTTCAGCAGCAGTGGCTATAGGAGGTCAGACACCCAGAGTGGTTACATAACAGCTTAGTAAAAGGAGGCTCAAGGGCTGGCAACCGATAACAGAATAAGCCTGTTACTATCCCATTTGTCTGCAACACACACACACACACACACACACACACACACACACACACACACACACACACACACACACACACACACACACACACACCTACCTCCTGGGATGAGATATACACTGTTTGTTTTGTTATCGCATAACATCAGGACCCCCCACAGGAATGTAATGAGAAACTATCCGGATGACATACTGGCATGTCCTGAGCAGGAGTTGGAGCCTGCTTCCGTAATGCACACACACACACTGTACACCCACAGGGCATAGGAAGACGGTTGACACAGGAACTCCCTGACAAAGGGGGCATGAGAAGACGGGTCAGCCTATGCATCAAGGCCCCACTGCTATGGTCAAACCTGGCCAAATTTTTTACTGTGAGCCATTTATCTGTCAGACTGAGCCTCTGTCCCCATTCGTGGACTTGTCTGCAAACATGTCACCACGTTAATATGTTTGCCATTTGGAATTGTTCAATGCATGCTTTTTATGGGAGGGTTTCTGCCAGTTTATTACAGTTCACGTGGTCAGACTTGAAGCCTGGAGCAGAGCCAGAAGCAGAACCCACATCACCTCTGCATTCACTTCGAAACCAGGCATCAAATTCTGGTTTGGGATAGGCAGTGGTACTCATCTATGCTCCACCCACAAACCAAGCCTCACCCACTTGAGATTCCACTCACAGGAGTGAGTGCAGATGTACAAAATACGATCAGGCAGACTCTCTGGGCTCCAGAGGAGTGGATCCCTGCAGTGGGATTTGAATACACCCGTGAATTTTGCTCCTCAGCCTTAGCTTCCTCCCAGTGAAGGCCAATGCTGTCCTGGGCTCACCTCACCCTCAGTACAGCTCAGGTGCCTTTCTGGTCTCCTTGGGCATGGCTTTTTCTTGAACAAGGAAAGACAACAAATGGTGGAGTGTCAGAGGGGGAGAGGATGTATAATAATGGTGTGAACACTGTGACCTGCACCGTGAGGGGAAGTTACTGTACAGTGGGGTAGTGGATGAAGGTGACACAATGGCTGACCAAATGAGAACACCCAAGCTCACATTTGAAAGACAATGGGACAAGCTGTTAGCTTCAAGAATCCGGTCTCCAATCTCCAACAGCTTGCAAGCATTATTTGCCAAAACTAGGAGCTAAAATGCCCTTCTCAGGGGGAAAAGGACAAACACACACACACACACACACACACTCTCTCTCTCTCTCTGTCTAAAAACTGAGCCTTCCCCAAGCCAGTGAGTGAGAATCGTTATGGGAAAAGCTAGATGTGTGTAGTCTATTTGATTGTTTAAGATGTTTTCTCTGAAATGCTTTTGTTCTAAATAAGGACTTTGCCCGGAGGAGGCCATTTGGACACTGAAACCACTGTCATTGCCCAGAGGGAAGAAAATTGCAGGGGCTGGACATAAGTCACACCTGCTGAGGTAAATCATGGTTGATGCTCAGGGGACTGCAATCTAGGGCCCAGTCTGAGAATGGGAGACAGGTGACAGCTTGGGCCCTGCGAGCTAGACTGGGTGTGCTGAGAGAGACCAAGACGGGTCAGAAGGGTTGTTAGCCTGGTCATTGTGACAAGTGGTGTTTCCTAAGCATACCTGAATGAACTGTGATCCTCCCTCCCCTTTCTGACATGCTATGATGGGCAGTGACCTAGTTAGTAATGCTGACCTATAGCCATTGCACATCTGAGCTAACAGCTTGCTGAGATGAATGGGGCAGTTCTATTGGCCCAGGCTGAATCAGTTACACTCAGCTCACGTCTGAGGTTCTCTCAATAACCAGACCAGCTAGAGAGTTTTTGCTTTTCTCTAAGCTAGAATACTGATCACTAAGCAGATTCAATGAGGCCATAACTGAATCTGGTACAACCAATTCTACAAGGCAGATTCTGCTATCTGCTACACCCGTGTAATGCCACTGACTTCAGTAGAGATGCACCAGGGTAACTGGAAGCAGATCCTTTTGGCCCAATGTTTCTTGCTTCCAAAATGTTTTGCTTCTGAGGTACAGCCTTGATAATACTGGCAGACTGATTTCTAAGGCCATTAATTCCATGCCAATACCTACAACTGATGGGTTTGGTTTAAGCACAGTACTGTGTGTCTTCTAGCTCTGACACTGGGGCCAATTCACAGCTGCCTCCTGGCTCTCTCTCATCAGCTGGGTCCCATTCCCCACTCCCAGGTTTAGCTCAAGCTCGGGGGCTGCCCCCCCCTCCCATACTGCGTTGGTTCTATCAGCACTGCACTACCCCCACAGGAGCAGGGGGTGTTTGAGAGCAGACCAAGGCTGGAGCAGAGGCATATTGGGGTGGGCCAGGGATGGACCAGGGCAGGAGGTGATGTACCATGGCAGACCTGCACTCTGGTGATTCTGCACGCCTGCAGCAACCCAGTGGGCTATTCCAAGAGGGATGCTGGGGGCTACATTGGTTCATGAACTGTAAAGTGGTGAATCGTCTCCCCTCATAAGAGCATAAGAACATAAGAATGGTCGTACTGGATCAAACCAAAGGTCCATCTAGCCCGGTATCCTATCTACCGACAGTGGCCAATGCCAGGTGCCCCAGAGGGAGTGAACCTAACAGATAATGATCAAGTGATCTCTCTCCTGCCATCCATCTCCACCTTATGCCATCCATATCCACCCTCCACCCTCTGTCCCTGCACAAGCCCAGGGATGAGTCTGTCCACATGTCTCTTACATTTATTACATAGAAGCCACAAGAGCAGAAATCCAGTGCTGATGTGAATCACAAATACCTCTTTAATGTAGCACTCGCCTTCTCTTTTGGAGCTACCATCTCCCTGATAAACAATCATGCTGATGCTTCCTAGAGAAGAAATCCCAGCTGTTGAGATATTGCTCTTCAGGAACACTGGGCTGCTGATAAATTGTGTCAGGGAATAATACATGGGTTAAGACTGCATGCTTTAATTCCTCGGTTGCCCTATTCACTTTGGAGAAGCATCATCTGGCTAATAGGGGAGAAGGTACGTGCACCCAGAGACTCACAAAATAACATTATTTTGAAGCTTAGTAAATCACCCGATGACAAGATCCACTAAATCACAAGGGAGACCAATTGCTCTGTACTGTGTCCGTTTAGAACCAAAGTGTCCTCTGTAGATTATCCCCATACAGGGAACTAGAAACTCCCCATGTGTGGGACCTGATCTTGTTCTGACTGAAGTCAGTGAGAGTTTTGCTATTAACCTCAATAAGAGCAGGATCAAGCCCCTCACCCCCCATACACACAGGAACTCCCAGGACTGGAGTCCAAGAGTATGACTACATTGCAGTTAGACACCCACAGCTAGCCATTGCCAGCTGACTCAGGCTCATGGGGCTCAGGCTAAGCGGTTGTTTTATTGCAGTGTAGACATTCGGGCTCGGGCTGCAGCCCCTCCAGGGTTCTAGAGCCCTGGCATCAGTCTGAGCCTAAATGTCTACGCCACAATTAAACAGCTCCTTAGCCCAAGCACCTGGCACGGTCCAGCCCCAGGTGTCTAATTGCAGTGTAGACATGCCTTCAGTTACACCACGGCTCTGGAAGTCAGATCTGATCATACAAGAGGGCTTTAAAGGGGATGTAAATGGTCCCTAGGAATAACTCTGATGCAGATGGCCTCCCTGTCTGGTTCAGACCTGCTGTAAGGGCTTCATAATATCCTGGCTCAAAGCATCTTGCATAAGAAGATTGGGGCATGTCTGAAATGCAAGGCACCTGGGTATTGTCCATAGCCCAGTGCCCATGAGGGAGCAGAGCTGAAGTTAGAGACCCCCAATGGCTGCTCTAATTTACACTGGGTGGAGCTGGCAGGCAGGGCTCCTTCCTGGCCCCAGAATATGGTACAGTGGCTTAGAGCCCCTCTCCACAGCACAGGAATGGAGTAACTGAGAATCAGGCTCATAATTTCTTCCATTGTGGGGCAGTTCCCCTTACCCCTCCCCCCACCTAGCCTGGCCCCTGCAGAAATGGCTAGACTTTCAGCCCCGCCAAATGGTCAGATCTCCATTGCTTCACCGGGCTTTCAGCCTATCCTTGGAGACAGAGCATAAGGGCTCAGTCCTGCAGGCCTTGGTCTTTACTCAGGGGAACATCTATTGAAATCAATGGCTTAGGACCAAGCGGAGATCTGAGGCTCTGGCTCACAGCACGAACTACAGGTTTGCATGGGGTGCAAGTGTACCTCACTGGGCCCGGTGGTACTAGCCAGCATCACATGCTCACTGCACCCATTGCTGCTAGCTACCAGGCCTGGTTCAGTGCTCTGCGGGCTCCTTGTCACAGTATTATTAAAATCCCACCCTCAGCGTAAACACCATCTGGCATAAGGCAGCTCAGCTACAGAGACAGTAACATTCCCAGCAGAGCTTTTGCCTGCAGAAGATAATCCCTTGCTAACACATAATAAAAAGAAGGCCCAACTGATCTCCTCTGTGTCCCTTTCAGAAGGGGAAACGCTAGAGGCTGGGGGAGGACTTTATCCCCATTGCTCACAGCCACCTCAGTATTTTTCTACAATGTTGTGCTGTAAAGCTCTGGGGCAGATGGGACTTTCAGCAAAGGCACCACAGGGCAGAAATTCCTTTGCCTTTATTTGAGCATAGCTTCTTCCAGCTGCCAGCCCCCTAAAACATTGCTCCAGGGAGTGAGCTTTATACCACTGAGAATCTCCACACATATTCACCCCTTGCTATTCAGCTGCGAGCGGAACTGCTCCATTGTGGTAATTTATAGGGATCCATAAACTCATATAGGAGACAGAAAGTAGTCCAGAAAGAGCTGACTAGATAGAAGAAATGATCTTGTGGTTAATGCACTGGATATCACACTTCAGTTCCAGTCTCCACTAGACTCAGGTGACCCTGGGCAAGTACTTAATCTCCAACTGTAAAATGGGATGATATGCCTCCTGTTGTCATAGAATACCAGGTTGGAAGGGACCTCAGGATGTCATCTAGTCCCACCCCCTGCTCAAGGCAGGACCATTCCCAAACAGATTTTTGCCCCAGATGACTAAGTGGCCCCATCAAGGATGGGGCTCACAACACTGGATTTAGCAGGCCAATGCTAAAGCCACTGAGCTATCCCTCCCCCCCGTCATAGCTGTTCAGGTTGTAAACTCTTCTGGGCAGGGACTGTCTCTTACTGTGTGTTTACATAGAACCTAGCACAGCAAAGCCTAGATCTTGATAACATAAATAAAGCCCATAAGCCTGCTCTGAAGAACTGCCAGCCTAAAAGTACAGTGTGACCTCTGCCACTCAGTAAATGTGTGCGTCTAATGGTTATAGTAGGGGCCCAGGAGGTAAGACCCTCAGCTCAGCCTCTGATTCTGTGTAACAAGCCACTAAACCACTCTGTACCTCAGTTTTCCCCTTTGTAAAGTGGGGATAACACCACCCAGCTATCTCCGAGGGGTGTGACGATGCCAAGTGAACATGAGATATGCGGAGGCAGGGTGCTATGCTGCACGAGTACCAAGTATTGTTGACCAAAGACAGTGAAGTCTAATCCTTGTCCATGAAACCTACTAAGCTTCTGGACCATTCAGGAAATGCATTTCGCCCAGTGTATTCAGCCATTTACCAAGTAGACCCCTGGCGGCTTGGAAGGACACATTGCTGGAGCTCATTCTAAACACAAGCCTGCTCCAGCAGCTCTGAAAGGATAAGCGTGGCTGCATATGTTCGCACCAGATGGACTCATTTACTTTAACTCAGGAACTCCCAAACCAAGCCCAACTGAGACCTGCATTTAGCATCTTACCAAGAACCAGAAGGTTGCACTGCACTGGCATGAAATGGGAACAGATTGCAGCTGTCCTCCTTTTCAATGTAGAGGACCTGAGTCTGACACCCACGTCCTGTGTGGAGTGGGTGCCAAACCCTGCCAGGTCAGAATGGGAGTAAGTCTATGCTTGCTTTGCATAGGTGTAAGTAGCTGTGTGACTTCTGCAATCTTGGCCAACACCAAGGACCTCTGGAGCTAACCACATGAGTCTTTCCACTTTGAGCTAAGAGTCTAGGGGAGGCTGTAACAGACTCAGCCTCTGTGGATTGGGCACAGGAGGGGATGCCTAATCCATGCTAGCTAATGAGTTAGTGAAACCTAGGGTACAAATAAGTCAAGAATCAGATCCCTGGTATCCAGCCCAGAGAACTCCCTCTACCTTTGAACAAGCTGCTTAAGTATCTTCCCTTGAGCCACTCCCTCTTCCTTCAAGTCCCTCTCAGACTTTGTCCACAAGGCCTATAAACAATCTTTCTACTCTCAAAGAGAAAGGCAAACAGCACTAGCCAGCCACGGGTCAGCTCCTAGCCCCTCTCCCTAACTTGCCATTAACTGCCATCCCCTTGCCCGTAGATGGCCTAGCCCACCAGGCAGCCAGCTTGAACCCACCTAAGGCACTCTGCCCTGTGGTTTTGTGAGCAAAGCACAGGGTTAAAGCTTTTCATTATACAGGAATCTGACTGAGTACAGGTGAGGCCCAGCCAGCAGACATTACCTCAGCATATAAACAATCCATTAGTGCACTGGGACAGGGACCCACACAGCTCCATTGTGAAGTGCTAACTTGGACCTGAATGTGAATCCAAACTGTCCCGCGGAGAGAGGGGGATGCGTTACAGAAGACAGCTAACCATTCTGAACCAGATCTCCTTGGTTAAGTCCCCTTTGCCCTGCTCTGAGTCCAGCATCACAAGCAGAGGGCTTAAAACAGCTTTAAACAGGTAGTGAAAGATTCCCCGCCTCAGCTTGTGAAAAGCTGGCATAGCCGGCTTTACCTCACCTGCTCCCGTCCTCTGGCATAGGGGGCATCAGGGCTGGCAGGAGGTATCGTGGGGCAGGAGGGGTTGGAACAAGTGAGGCAGAGTGCGATGTGTTACAGTGACCATGGGAGTAGGCTCCTGGAGACCATTCCAGCAGATGTAGAACTTAGAGCAGCCTTGTGGCTACTCTAACTTATGATGCAAGAGACAAGGGCCTGATTCAGCCCCAGGATTAGAAAAAAAGCAGAAACTTGAAGCTCTTAGGCCCTGGAGCCTGAACCTTTTAAGGATCTAACTTCTACTGAATCAATGGAAGTTAGGAGCCTAAAAACCTTTGAGAATCTGGACCTTAGAGCTTTGTGCTTGGCTCTGTTGCAGATCCAGCCCTGCACTTTCACAGCTTGTAGCAAAGAGAGGTGTTTGATCAAGTCATTGCTGTTTGGACTTTAAAGATAAACTGATTTTTTCCATTAATTGTCACTTAACTGCCAGGTCTTAGGGCCCAAGGAAGTACTGGGCCACTGGGCAATGCACGCAATAGAGTAGATGCAAGGAGTCCTGGGAGGTGGCCAGAGTGCAGCATCCTCCCACCACTAGTCCTGAACTGGAATAGTTTACCACCCAGCCATCACAATAAAGGTCAACAACCATGCCAATCATTTAAATGCTGAGATGGGTCCACTTGCAAGGCAGGGCAAATGCTAATAATGCTGAGCACTTTGTGTGTTCAAGGCATATTAACATTATGTCCTCACAACAGCTTCGTGAGGCAGGTAATGGTATGACCATCCCCATGCTATGGATGGGGAAATACAGGCAGAAAATATTAAGTGACTTGTCCAAGGCTAAACAAGCCAGTGGTCAAGCTGGAGAGAGAATTGAAGTGTTCATGGATCCCAGTCCCATGTTCAGTCTTCCAGACCATGCCCCATCTCTGGGCAGCTGGAGTGCTGCTTATTATACTACTTGTGACTGTTTCACTGTTACTTTGTCCTCCCTGACCCCTTGCTTGCTGGATCCACCAGTTGTTTTCATTGTATGCATCAACTGTAAGCTCTCTGGTGCATGGACTGTCTTTTCATTACACTGGTACAGCACCCAGCACTATGCGCCGCTGACCCCCAGCCGAGGTCTCTAATCTCAGAGAGGACTAAGATTTTTCAGGAGATCCTTCCTGCAGTTCCCAGTGTCATCTGTACATGGGACTTTGGGTACTGTGTCTGGGGGAGCTACCCCTGCTCGGGAGAGAGAGGAACCAGCAACTTGCTGAAGCAGCATCCTTCTGACAACAGTCTGCCCAGTACCGGCTTGTCCATGTCCTTGTAACTCCATTCATTCTGCAGGAAGCTTCCTGCCTAGTCAGCACTGGAGGCAGTGATGGGACCTGGGTGCCATCAGGCTTCATTACACAGAGTGACTGGAGCAGAGAGGCAGATTAGTGTCTGGGGGGGGAACTGAGCCAAGTATTGACTGGGCCTTCTCCATAGATCCTACAGGCTGATCCTGCTTATCTACACACTACCCTCAGCATGGAAAGGGTCCTGGAGCATGATTTCACAGGGCATAACTTGAGAGCTTCAACGAGCCTGAGAGGGGATTGAACCACAAAGCGTGGAACTGGATTCCAACATCCCCAAAGTTGGGATCTGGGCTTTTGGGTTGGGCTTGTACCCAAGAAAGCCCCTCTGCTGGAGAGCAAGGAGATTTTACTAAAATCAACACACACACATCCCTTAAAAGCCAAGCAGATTCAGCACTTTGGGAGGGCCAGAACTCTGCATTCACCCTGAAAGTTAGTTGATGCTCACCACCTACTGGCATCAGAGTGTTATTGCTGGTCAAACAATTATAGCAATTCTGGATGGAGGCCCCTAGGAGAACACCTTTATTAAAGAATCATTTAAAGGTATAAATTAGAGATAGAAAAGATCTGTGAAATCACCTAGTTCATCTCACTGCCAGAGCAAGACAGATTCCTAGAGGGAATTTTCTAATTTATCCCAGTCTAATTTTAAAAGCTTCAATCAATGCAGCTCCGACGTCTTTGGAAACGATCCGACACTCCCAGATCTCAGTGTTAGGGAGCTATTCCCAGCATGCATCCTTCTCTTCATTTCAGTCCATAGCTGTAGCCCTCTGAAACATCCTAAACAGTCCCTCTCTCTCCTGGGTGTTTAAAGCCTGCACACACCCTTGAAGATGGTGATATTGTTCCATTCGAAGTGCAGGATTTCTAGCCAAGGTACGTATATGGCTCCCATTACCACAGTATCTGAGCCCTTCATAGTCTAATGTATTGTCCTCACCATACCCCTGTGAGGTTAAATTAAAATAAAAATAAATAAAGGTTGGAAAGTGCTATTATGCCCTTGCCCCGATGGGGACCTGAGGCCCAGAGAGAGAGACCCCAGGAGTATGTCTACACTGCAGTAACAGACTTGCAGCACAGAGTCTCAGAGGCCAGGTCAGCTGACTCAGGCCCACAAGGCTCAGGCTGCAAGGTGAAAAATAGCCATGTAGATGTTCAGGCTTGGGCTGGAGCCTGGGCTCAGGAACTCACCCTCTTTGAGCGGTCTTAGATCCTGGTCTCCAGCCTAAGCCTGAACTGTCCACATGGCAGTTTTATAGCCCTGCAGCTTACGCCCCAGCAGCCTGAGTCATCGGACCCAGGCCGACTGCGGTGTAGACATACCCTAGGAGTGGACTAACTCCTGGGCTATCCTGCCCTTCCCTCTCATTAAAATTCATTAAAATGAACCCCTGGACTAGTACTGTTAACGGTGTCAGATGCACTTTCTTACTCAGTAGACTTGCTTCCGGTGTCACAGCTGAGACCCTCAGAAGCACACTTTTGTTTTAAACACTCTGCCCCTGTTAGCGCTGAAGAGCCAGTGCAGCTGTGGAATAGTTTTACATGTCAGAGCTGCATGTAGTGGAGACGAGAATACCCTCCGATTTGAAGACAGTGGGGTTGCCAGTGGGCAAATTGGGCAGAAAAGGCCCTGTAGTCTGTAGACCTTTCATTGCTCATGGCAGTGTACAAACAAGGAAGCTCCCCTGATTCTCCGACCATGGCATGTTTGCAGGGCCAATGTCTTTTCCAATGTGCTCATGTCACACGCAATGGAAAGAACAGACATGGAGCCTGCTGGCAGAGAGATTGCAGTCAGAGTTCCCATAGAAAGAAGGCCTGCACTTTGGATGTGTTGGTTAATGGGGCAATCAGGGCTGCTGCAGGGAGCAGGCAGAGCTCTCCCCGCTTCTCTCTAGCAGAAGTAATTGGGGGGTGAGGGACACTAAGCAGCTCTGGGCTCCTCTGTTCCCCCCACCCCTTCTGTGAGTAACAAGGCTCCTCTGCTCCTTCCCCTACAACACCTGGCTTGCAAAGAGGGAGAGGGGACCCCACTGCAGCCCTCCTCTCCCAAACCTGGGAGAGGGGGTGAAGAAGTCCAGCAGCTCCAGCCAGAAGGAGCAGAGGGGAGGGAGGAGGGAGAATTAATTGCTGGCCTGGAGGACAGGAACTGTGAAGTGGGAGACAACCTCCCTCCCACCCCCATTTTCATTCAGCCCACAAAGCAGTGCTGTCACCAGTACCCTGGCTATGTGCCGCTAGCAACTGGACCCGTCTGGTGCAAAGGAAATCAGAGTGATCAATGATGTGTTTCTCCTTATGTTGCACAGACTTTGCAGGACTGACATTGTGCGGGAATAGGCACCCCAGAAATCTGGCCTACTGAATGGTGAAGACTACAGCAAATTCAACAGGTGCCTCCTTGCGGAGTCTGGACCATGGGGAGACATTAAGGCTGCAGCCTCATCCGGATGCTGCAAGACAGGCATATTTCATCTGCCATTCTCCTGGCTGAAGTTTGCCTTCCCTAAGGAACACCAGGGCCAAAGGGCGTCCCTGGGCTCTTATCCGTCATGCAGCATCCCCTGTGGGAATGTATTTGACTGTCTGGACCTTAGCATCTGACGGGTCTGGGAAGCGCTGTACTGTTAGCCTGGCAAAGAGCTTTAAAAAATGCCATTGTTTGATACTGTTCCAGGGTGCATCACTCACCACTTGTCCGGTGCCTTCTCCTGGTCACACTGTGGATTAGCTCTCAAACTCAACGCCCCTTCCCATGGTCAAACGGCCTCACACAGTCTCTCTTAGGTCTGTAGCTCCTCTTTCGTCTAGGAACCGCAGCATCCTCTTTGTGACAGCCCTCTGGCTAGGTCACTTAGCTTTCCCCCGCTTCCGGGGTATTCCCCCAAAGTCTTCTGCACAGTCTCAGGCAGTCTTCTCCAGCATTGCACTGAGGGTGCCACTTCCCCTGTGGCCAGTAGGGGAACTCGGGCCTGCCTGCTCTAGGTTCCAGTCCGGGGTCTCTCAGCCCAGCAGTTCTGGGCTTTACTCTCCCAGCCCTCACTGCTCCTTCCTACCTTTCTCTGGGGGTACCAGCTCCAAACCCTCCCTCCTCTTCCCAGGGAGTGAGTGTGGTCCCTGTCTGTTGCCAGCTTCCTGGCTTTATAGGCCCTGCTTCTTCCATGTCAGCTGGGTGCCGTCGGCAATTATGTCCCAGCCTTCCCTGGCTTCTTCTCCAGGTGCAGCTTGGGCCGTTAATAGACCTTCCTGGCCACCTTACTTTCTTGTGGGGGGGTGGACACCCCATCACAGATACCATGTTTTAAATCAAAGGTTCCAGTTAGACAAGTGCTGAATGTACAGGCATGATCCAGTGGTCTGTCTTCTTCAGGTGGTCTTGGTTCTGTCAATCTTGACCCATCACCATAGGCAGCGCATGGGTCTTCCGTTTGGGGAGACTTACGCACGAGCGCTGGAAGCTCCCTAGAAGTGGAGGGGCCACCGGTGCCCAGACTGTGGCCCTGCCCCCTTGAGGCCCCACCCCTTCCCACCCCCTTCCCCTGAAATCCCCCCACCTGCTCCTCTCCACCTCCTTCCCCAAGGCTCACCCGTCTACCCCTCTCCTCCTCTTCTCCCAACCCCCCCCCATAACTCACTCATTCCTCTCCACCTCTTCCCCCAAGACCCCCCAACCTCTCACTCCTCTCCATCTGTTCCCCTGAGGCTCCCCCCAGTCCGCCAGCCACTCTGCAGTGGAGAGAAGTGAGTGGCGGGCAGGCAGGGGGAGCCTTGGGGAAAGAGGCCAAGCAGGGCTAGGAGCCAGGCACCGGTGGCCCCCCACTTCTAGGGAGCTTCGCTTCCAGCCCTCCAAAGACAGCGGGCTGGTACACCTCCAAAGGGAGGTGACCTGTGCCACATCCGCAGCATTTGCCCTCCTGCATGCCCAGCCTTTTTGGGGGAGGCTATATGTGCTGCTCGTGCCCATCACTGTGGTCTCCAAATACCTCCCTTCACACACACCAAATATGAAGGAATGTAAGATACAGGGGCATCCTCAAAGGGTCCCCGTGCATCCACTTTTTTGTCCCACAACTCTCAAAAATGTCATGGCACCTTCCCTGCAACCTTCCAACATTCCCCAGAGGAGGAACTAGAGGGCATGGGCCTTTTGGAGTCACAAAGTCAGATGGAGGCGGGAGAGAGACCTAAAAATGGGTCAGAGAAGCTGCCTGAAAATGCTCACCTGACATATACATTTGAACCTTTGGTGTTCACCCATCACTGGCAACACCCAGTGGTCATAGAATCATAGAGGATTAGGACTGGAAGAGACCTTAGAAGGTCATCTAGTCCTACCCCCTGCTCAAAGCAGGACCAATCCCCAACTAAATCATCCCAGTCCATGATGAAGTACTGCAACAGCTGCCATACTGGCCAACATACCAGGGACTTCCCGAGTTAAAAGCATGAGCTGCCACAGCTTGAGCTAAAACCACCAAGACTCCCCAGCTGGGACCAGAGCCATTCTAAGAGTGGGTGAGCGGGGCAGATGCCTGGGCACCAGCTTTTGGGGGGAGGGATGTGCCAAACTGCTGGGCCACAGAGCTTTTGTTTCCACCCACCCCCAGGCTGCTGGAGCTGGGGGCACCAAAAACATTTAACACCCTGGCTGGCAAAATGGCGAGGGGCCCATTCCTGTCTGGGGCTGTAACAGACTCAGAACCCCTGTGGATCAGGCACAAGTACATAAAAGGTTGTTACAAGGAGGAGGAAGAAAAAAATTTCTTCTTAACCTCTGAGGATAGGACAAGATGCAATGGGCTTAATTTGCAGCAAGGGCAGTTTAGGTTGGACAGTAGGAAAAACTTCCTGACTGTCAGGGTGGTTAAGCACTGGAATACATTGGTTAGGGACGTTGTGGAGTCTCGATCATTAGAGATTTTTAAGAGCAGGTTAGACAAACCCCTATCGGGGATGGTCTAGACCAGGGGTCTCAAACTCAAATGACCATGAGGACTAGTACGTTGGCCTGAGGGCTGCATTACTGACACCTCCCCTTGCTGCCCTTGGCCCTGCCCCCACTCCACCCCTACCATGAGGCCCTGCCCCATCCTGCCTCTTCCCACCCCTTTCCTGCCCCCATTCCAACCCCTTCCCCAAAATCCCCACCCCAACTCCACCCTCTCCCTGCCCCCAGGGGGTGCAGGAAGGGTATGGGCTGTGGCCGGGGCTCAGGACTGGGGGTCAGGGTTCAGAATGGGCAGGGGGCTCAGGGCAGGGGGTCAGGGTGCAGGAGGGGTGGGTGCGAAGCCGGAGGTCAGTGCAGGAGGGGTGCGGCAGGGGCTCAGGGCAGTGGCGTTGGCATGCAGAGGGTGCAGGAGGGGTGCGGCAGGGGGTTCAGGGCAGGAGAATGGTGCACGGGTTGGCAAAGGAGGTTCAAGCAGTATAGGTTTCGGGGTGCACAGTGCAGGAGGGCTCCAGGCAGGTGGCTTGGCGGATGAGGAGGGCGTGGGGCGCAAGGGGATTCAGGCAGGGGGTCGGGGTGCAGGAGGTCGGGGGTGCAGCAGGGGTTCAGGCAGGGGATCAAGGGTGCAAGGAGGGTGCGGTTGTGGTAGGAGTTGGGATGCAGGGGGTGTGCGAGGGGCTCTGGCAGTGGACTGGGTGCAGGAGGGATGCACGAGTGTGGCAGGGGTTTCAGGGAAGGGGTTTGGGATGCAGGATGCCGGTGCTGGGTGTAGCAGGGGACTTCAGGGACAGTGGTGGTGGTGCAGGGGGTTTGGGGGCGAAGCTCTGGCCCGGGGCACACACACTGACGTCGGAAGTGACATTGGGAAGGGAGGGGCAAGGGTCTGTGTCTGCTGTTGCTTCAGACAGCGCGCCCCCAGCAGTCTCCCTGGCTGGGATGGGAAAGCCGTTGACCAATGGAGCTGCTGCGGGCAGTGCCTGATAGAACAGCAGTACACCGACCCTGCCGCCGGCCCTTCCCCATGTTCGTGGCCGCGCAGGGTCAGGGGGGAGACTCCTTTCCCCTGGTACCACGTTGGCGGCCAGCGTCTCGGTAACCACTGGGGGAGGCGGAGGGGCCGCGAGGAGCTCGACGGGCTGCAGAAAATCACCCCTCGCCGCATGTTTGAGACCCCAATCTGATAAGCAGGCAGGAGTCCTTGAGTGGCACTTTATAACTACGAACACACATATTGGAGCATGAGCAGTTTCGTGGGTGAAATATCCACTTCTCCGGATGCATGGATGGAATTTTCAGGGAGGTTATATATACTGCTTAGCAAAGAAGCAGGACATAGTGAGATAACGAGGTTAGTTCATCAGAGAGGATGAGGCCCTCTTCTAGCAGTAGAGTGTGAAAACAAGGGAGAGAAACTGGTTTGTAGTTGGAAACCATTCACACAGATCATTTTGTTTAATCCTGAGCTGAGGGTGTAAATTTGGCAGATGAAACTGAGCGTCAAGCAGTTTCTCTTGACAGGTCTGGTCCTGAAGGTTTTTGCTGCAGGATGCTACCTTTAAATCTGCTATTGTGTGGTCCGGGGGTTGGAAGTGTTCCCTACAGGTTTTATATATTGCCATTCCATATCTGATTTGTTCCATTTATCTTTTCCATAGGACTGTTCCAGTTTTGGCCGATGTAATAGCGAGGGGCATTGCTGGCATATGATGCGACTATAACATTGGTGGACGTGCAGGTGAATGAACGGTGATGGTGTGGCTTGAATCTGGTGAAGGTCCATTGATGGTAGTCGCTGGTGTAGATATGTGGGCAGAGTTGGCATTGAGGTTATTGTCTGACCATTGCGATGGGTTCCTGAGTTAGAGTTACTATGTGGCAGTATGCCATTACTGGTGAGAATATGCAAACCTACCACCACTATGCCTACCTTCTGCCTCCAGCTCCATCGTGCGAGGACCACACGATCCATTGTCTACAGCCAAGCACTGAGGTACAACTGCATCTGCTCCAAGCCCGTCAGACAGAGACACAACCTACCAAAATCTTCACCAAGCATTCTCAAAAACTACAATACTCGCACGAGGAAATAAGGAAACAGATCAACAGAGCCAGACGTGTACCTAGAAGCCTCCTACTGCAAGACAAGCCCAAGAAAGAAACTAACAGAACTCCACTGGCCATCACATACAGCCCCCAGCTAAAACCCCCTCCAATGCATCATGACGGATCTACAACTCATCCTGGACAATGATCCCTCACTTTCACAGGCCTTGGGAGGCAGGCCAATCCTCGCTCACAGACAACCTGCCAACCTGAAGCATATTCTCACCAGATTTAAAGGTAGCCATCTCCTACCAAGGCACTACAAGAGGCTCAACTTGGCCTGGCTGATGAGATTTCACATGATCGTAGTCTCTGGCAGCATTGTCACAGGCTTGGGGAAAAAATGCTCTGGAGAAGAACAGGGGTTATTACTGGGGGCAGGCGTAATTACTGGGAGCAGAATGAGCAGTGAAGTCACTTACCTTGCTCACCATGCTTGAGTACAGCCCAAATTCCCTCATTAGATCTACATCATTCACTCTCTTCCAGCTACCAAACCTTACCTGGCCAGCCTCCTTGTCTACTATTTGTATATGCATCTACTTCCAGACTTTGGCTCTGGTACAGCCCTTGTCATGATGGTTATGGATCGTATCAGCCTAGGAGCTTTTCCTACAAGCAGTGTTCCGTCAGGGCTATCAATCAATGACGTAAGCCAGCTCAGCAATCAAAGGCAGGATCATCTGGATCCCAGAGCTGAAGAACTAGGGATACAAGGCCAAAGCCCACTTTAGCTACAAGGGAAAGCAGCAAGAAAATCAAAGATTAACCATCCCTCCAAACTGGGGTCCCTGACTTGGCCTTATGCCCCCTGTTAGTGGGGGCTGGAAGTCTCCTTCCTTCACAGCAGCCTGCCGCTGGACTGACTTTCATCAGATAACTCTTACTTTAGACCCTGGAGCGGATCCCCTGCCTGCTCTGCTCAAAGGACAGCCCCTGTCCCTATCACAGAGATTGGTAGAGCCCGACAGCATGCACGTGCATTTCTTCAAACCAGCAAAACACACAAAGCCTTTCATGCCAGGGACATCTTTAGAGGTGGGAAGGGCAGTCACTCTCCATGGCCAGCCAGTCCTTAGGCTCTCTGCTAAGAATGCTGCCTAAAGTGCCTGTTAAGACCAATAACAATGGCAGTTTAGTGTCATTGACACCTGGCTATTGGGAATGGGATTGAGGTCACAATAGCGGACAAAATGACCCCAAATGTAGGGGTCACCAAATGAAATTAATAGGCAGCAGGTTTAAAACAAACAAAAGGAAGTATTTTTTCATACTACACACAATCAATCTGTGGAACTCCTTGCCAGAGGATGTTGTGAAGGTCAAGACTATAACAGTGTTAAAAAAAGAACTAGGTAAGTTCATGGAGGATAGGTTCATCAATGGCTATTATCCAGGATGGGCAGGGCGGGTATCCCTTGCCTCTGTTTGCCAGAAGCTAGGAATGGCTACTAGGGGATGGATCACTTGATGATTACCTGTTCTGTTCATTCCCTCGGGGGCACCTGGCATTGGCCACTGTCGGAAGATAGGATACTGGGCTAGATGGACCTTTGGTCTGATCCAGTATGGGCGTTCTTATGTTCTCATGACCTGTTTAAAGTGAAAGGCCTGGCTTGCTATTCATCTTCCCCTGAACCAGCCAGCCCCTAACCTCAGGTTTATTTATTTAGGATAAACCTGGAACCAGCCTCATTCATCTGCTGCAAGCAAAGCACATTTCATCTGATGCTCACGTGGCTGAAGTTTGCCTTTCCTCAGAGGCCAGCGTCCCTGGGTATGAACGACCTCTCTCGACTCTCATCCATCACTCAGAATCCCCCAGGAGAATGCCCCGCTGCTTGCTCCTTAGCGTCTGACAGTACTGCGCAGCTCTGTGCTGTTCTCCTGCAGCAGAAACGTGGACCAGAATGAAAAAACCCTCACAACACGGCCATCGTGTAGTGCCAAGTGACTGCTAAGGAGTCTGTGCACAGGTAGAGGATAAGAGTTCTACCACAGCTGCTAACTACAGGAGTTTATCCTTCAGCTCATGGGATAGAGGCTGAAGCCCACATTTTCAAACATGACCCCTGATTTTGGGTATCCTACTTGAGACACCTTAAAGGGGATTGATTTTCAGACAGTGCCAAGCACCTACCCACCCTTGACAATTAAGGCTTCCTTTAAGATCCTGTCTTCACGGGGGAAACGTGTTTTTAATGTGTTAGCTAACATTAAAACCCTACTGTAACCAAGGCGAGTTTTAATGGCCTGTGATAAACAGGAGGTCAGACTAGATCAGGTGGACAAACTCATTGACCCTCCCAGCCTCATATGACAATCTTCAGAAGTTCAAGAGCTGGGGCGAGCCTGCTGGGGCTTGGGGTTTCAGCCCTGTGGGGAGGGGGGGGTCTTGGGGCTTCAGCCCCACAGGAGGCACCTATCTGTGCTCAGGAATTCAGCCCCGCTCCTGCTGAAACCCCGGGCCATGGCAGGTGCACCCAAATCTAAGAAAACACACGCACACATTGAGACCCTAAACAGGGCCGGCTCCAGGCACCAGCCAACCAAGCACGTGTGGCACCTTGGGACGAGGGGGCTTTTTTTTTTTTTTTTTTTGGTTTGTCAGGGCAGTGCTGGAGAGTTTTTTTTTGTTTCAGCCGCATGGCACCTGGGGGGGTGGGCCTTTGGGCAGCACGGCAGTTGGAGGTGGGGTGGGGGCTTCAGGCAGCGCGGCACTTGAGCAGCACGGCACTCGGGGGGGCGTGGCTTTGGGCAGTGCAACACTCAGGGGGGCGGGGGCTTGGTGCGGTGCGGCGCTGGGGAGGGGCTTGCGCGGCGCTCGGGGGGC
>NC_133769.1:362270143-362357446 GCF_003597395.2 Chelonoidis abingdonii
GGTAGACAGATACTGGGCTAGATGGACCTTTGGTCTGACCCGGTACGGCCATTCTTATGTTCTTATGTTAAAGTGCACCAGCAGGGTCTAGGTGATCAATTAATGTGCAAAACATTAGTGCACTTTAACATTCACAGAGCGCATTATCCCACCATGCAGACAAGCCCTAACAAATGGATAAACACTACAGAAGACAACCCAGTTTGTAGCTCACACACATGTGTTAACAGGTCGAGATAAAGATGTGGTGTGTTGGGTCACAGACACCCCCTTAGGACTGCCACCTGATGTGCTGAGATGACCTCTGAGACCATTTTTCCTGGCAGCTTGAGATTTCAGTACCCTGCCTTGTTGAGCCAGACATGCTAGCCTGCTACCCACATCTCTCAAAAGCTGCAGGCTTAACTGAAAACAGCTTAAGATGTACTCCTGTCTCCAGCACCCAGATACCCAGTTCCCATTGGGGTCCAAACCCCAAATAAAGTTTATCCAGGGTAAACTCATAAATTGTTCGCCCTCTTTAACACTGATAGAGAGATATGCACAGCTGTTTGCTCCCCCAGGTATTAATACTTGCTCTGGGTTAATTAATAAGCAAAAAGTAGCTTTCTTAAATGTAAAAAGTAGAATTTAAGTGGTTCCAAGTAATAACAGACAGAACAAAGTAAATTACCAAGCAAAATAAAACAAAACATGCAAGTCTAAGCCTAATACAGTAAGAAGCAGAATACAAATAAAATCTCACCCTCAGAGATGTTTCTTTCACAGACTGGACCCCTTCCTAGTCTGGGCCCAATCCTTTCCCCTGGTACAGTCCTTGTTCCAGCTCAGGCAGCAGCTAGGGGATTTCTCATGACTGCAGCCCCATTTGTTCTGTTCCACCCCCTTATATATATTTTGCACAAGGCGGGAATCCCTTTGTCCCTTTCTGAGTTCCCAATCCTCCTTCTAAATGGAAAAGCACCAGGTTAAAGATGGATTCCAGTTCAGGTGACATGATCACATGTCACCGTAAGACTTCATTACCCACTTGCCAGCACACACCTATACAGGAAGTAAAACAGAGCCATCTGCAGTCAACTGTCCTAGTTGATGGGAGCCATCAAGATTCCAAACCACCATTAATGGCCCACACTTTGCATAATTACAATAGGACATCAGAGTTATATTTCATATTTCTAGTTTCAGATACAAGAGTGATATATTTATACAAATAGGATGACCACACGCAGTAGATTATAAGCTTTGTAACGATACCTTACAAGAGACCTTTTGCATGAAGTATATACCAGTTAAATTATATTCACACTTATTAGCATATTTTCATAAAAATCATATAAAGTGCAACGTCACAAAAGGCTATACATTTATTTTGACCAGCTAACTCATGTGAAAGCTACAAGTTGCTTGGTTTTCACTAGGCTTTTAACTCACATTAGTTAGCACGTGTTAGCTGACATAAGGTAAGAACACCCCTTCTTTTCCTAGTGAAGATAGCGCCTCAGAGTGCATTTGTGAGTCTGTTAAAGAAATGTAGGGACTACACTACCCAGCAAGGCTGCCCCACACTTTCTGTTTTCCAGCTTTTCCAACTGGAAGACAATAAAAAGATTTAAAAGTCTGTGGGGGGGGGGGGGAATGGGGAACCAGTTAAAAAAATAAAAGTGGACAAAACCCTGGAAAAAAAAAACCCAAATAGTCGGTTTACCTAACAAGTGAAACAAAACCTCAAAATATTTCACTTCAACAATGTCAACATTTTACCTTGGATTCATAGATTCCAAGGTTCAACCGGCGCAAGGTGAGTATCTAGTCTGCCCTGCAATAACACAGGCCATAGAACTTCTCCAAAGCAATTCCTGTTTGAGGTAGCGCAGGGATTTTCAACCTTTTCTCATTTGTATACTCCTAAAACATTTCAAGTGGTGGTGTGGACCCCTTTGGAAATCTAAGGCATGGTCCGTAGACCATAGGGGTCTGCGGACCACAGATTGAAAAGCACTAAACGAAAGGATCTCTTTTAGAAACTCAGAAAAATGTCAAAGTGTTCCAGTGAGAACATTTGGTTTAGATCAAACTCCATCATCAGACAGGAAAATGTCATCTTTGGAAATTCAATGGGATTCACTTCCAGCAGGTTGACTTCAATGGGGCTGGCTGTATGATAAAACGGCTCTTTTGAACACAAGCTTCCAGGAGAAGATATAATGGGTTAAGCTGCATGGGTAGCTAAAGAGCACTCAGCTCAGCTAGGAACCCTAGAGCTACCCCTGAGCAGACTGCAGTTCCCCTCACTTTTTTTATGAAGGCGTGGCCCACGGACAGAGGCAGATTAAGGTCTCCTGGGGCGAGAACAAGTGGAGGGACCCCGGTGCTGGAGCCGTGGCCGCGCCCTACCCCTTCCACCTGCTGCCCTGCCCACAGCCCCATCCTGTTCTGCCCCTTCCCCCATATCCCTCCTCCTGTTCCACCCACGGCCCCACCCCATTCCACCCCTTCCCCTGCAGCCCTGCCCCCACCCAGGTCCTCCACTCCTCTCTATGCTCTTGCAGTAAATGAACTTGAGATAAATAAGCTACAAGAGTCAGATTCAGAGCCAAAGTGTCACTGACTTCAGTTCCAGGGGGGCAGGGGGTGGGGTTGATTCAGGCTCATCTCTATCACATAAACATCCCACAGTGATCAAGGAAGGAAATGGGCCTTGTACCAGGACAGATGTGACCTAGAGAGCAAAAATGAGGCAAAAAAAATTCTTAGGTTGTCGTCAGTCTGTAAGGATCCCACAAGGCGATTAGGGGTGAAACAATGTCCCCATTCAGCCATTCCCTCTTCCTTCACTCCCGCGTGTACACAATCCCTGCCTTCACCAGCTGCAGAACAAGAGCACTTATGTGCATGAAACAAATTCTTCCTAGCGACTGCTTGCCTCAGGCCAGGGAACAGGCAGCACCTCTCTGCAACAGCCACTAGCCCTGTTGGGCTCCTGTTACTATGCAAACAGCTCCACACTGCGCATGCTGCATTGCCAGGTCTCCAAAGGACGGGCAGGGCTGCAGACGAAGCCCTGTGCCCCTAGGCAGCACGAGAACCATAGTGACATTAACAGGGAGTGTATCCCTTTCCTCCCAGACAGTGGAAATGTAGAGCTCTGGTTCAGAGACTTCTTACTTAAGATCATGAGAGTATTATTTATCCTGCAGCAGCTCCTAGAGGCTCCAGCCAAGATCAAGGCCCCATTGTGCTCGGCGCTGTATGTACACATGAGAGCCTGTCCATGCCTTGAAGTTACAGTCTAAACAGACAAGACACTCGAGAGCCAGGAGGGGAAAAGAGATGAGAAGTGACTCACCTAAGTCACACTGCAGGCCTCCGGCACATTCAGGAGTAGAATCCAGATCTCCTGAGTCCCTCTTTGCACTAGACCATGCTGCTGCTTCTCAAGAGTCTCCCATGGAAAGAGGCTGAGATCTCAGTCACATGGGGCTTTTAAAATTAGACTGGATCAAGCACTAGAAAATATACCCTAGAGCGCGGGTTCTCAACCTTTTTCTTTCTCATGCCCCCCAACATGCTATAAAAACCCCACGGCCCACTTATGCCACAACTAGTTTTCTGCATATAAAAGCCGGGGCTGGCACTAGGAGGTAGCAAGTAGGGCAATTGCCTGGGGCCCCTGCAAAGCTACATCGCTTCTGCCTTGGCTGCAGCCCGGGGGCGGTGTGAGGTCAGAGCCCCAGGCTTCGGCCCCATGCAGTGGGACTTCGGCTTTCTACCCTGGGCCCCAGAAAGTCTAATGCTGGCCATGCTTGGAGGACCCCCTGAAACCTACTCATGACCCCCCATGGGGCCCCAGACCCCCAGTTGAGAACCACTGCCCTAGGGAGCAAGGCTGCAGTGGTGAAGGGGGACCTAACAAGTCTTTTCCAGCTCAAAGTTCTGTGACTATGTGATACAAAGAGCATGGACAGTATTATGGGTACAATAGCTGTGACCCCTAGGTCTTCCAGAGGGCACTTTTCTGTATGTTCACCTTTTACATTCATATTCCTTAGTGTATCAAAACATCTGATTACTTCTGTTGTGGTTGTACCAGAGGGTCCAAACAGGGATTCTCTGCAGCTTGAGGTCTTCAAACCACAGTTTGAGGACTTCAATAACTCAGACATAGGTTAAGGGTTTGTTACAGGAGTGGGTAGGTGACCTTCTGTGGCCTGCATTGTGCAGCAGGTCAGACTAGATGATCATAATGGTCCCTTCTGACCTTAAAATCCATAAGTCTATAAGGGATCAGGGCCCCATTGGACTAGGCACCATAGAAACTGAACACAAAGACAGTCCCTGCCACTGAGAGCTATGGGAGGTTTGCTTGAGTAATGACCATCAGAGCAGCAGTTGGTGCTGCTCACTGTCAGAGACCAGCCACTAGCTTAGGGGAGCCTGGGTGCTGACCCAGGCTGGCAAGCCCTATGTACCTAAGAGCAAAGGCTCCAAACACATCCAAATCCTCTCCAAGGCTCCTTATCATCATGGCAATGAACCTGGGTAAAGCCACACTTTCACTGAAGTCCATGTCCTTGAATGGGACATGTGGGCACTCAGCACCTGGCAGTCTTGGGCTCCAAGTGCACACTACCCTTCCCTGTCACGGCTCATAGCCCGGAGAGGACTTCAGAGGAAAGGAGCCACCAACCAGCTACTCTTACTTCTGTAGTTCATAGAAGATCCCCTTCAAACCACTCAGGCATCTGTTTTCAGAGCAATTGCATGGCACTGATGGGCTCTTGCCAATACCACATGATATTCGGACTCTTGTGCTGCTGATGCTACGCCTATTCCCCTGAGGTCTGTGTGTGAATTTAGTGCTGGTGGAAAAGGACTGGCCTTGGAGAATAAATTTGACTGTTTACCCACAGAGCAGCAGCAATGCGAGCTTCCCCCTTCTGTCCTGCGGATGTGACCCAAGGGACAACCTCTGGGCTGTGTGAGCGGAGTTCAGTCCTTGTAGTGTGAGTCTCTGCTAAGACTGCCAAGGAGGGGTTCAAATTGGTGCTAGGTGGGTTGCTGGTTTTGTGCCATCAACACCGGTCCACTGGAGATGCAATTGAAAGCCAACACTGGACTTTGGCCAAGATCCTCCAAGATATTTAGGCACCTAACTCCCATTGATTTCAATGGCACATAGTCATCTCCATACCCAGAGGATCTGGGTGTTTGTAGCTAGACACTATAATGCATGGGAATAGAGGTCTCTTCTAGTGGATCCCAATGCAGGATGTTAAGATTGCAAAGGCAACAGTGCAGATGAACCGGGCCGTGTGTATGATCTAGACTAAGAGTTTTGTGGCAGAGACCTCATTCTCTCCTGTTTTGTGCAGCACTCATTAAATAACTGATGTATAATAAAAGCTCTATTGACCTACTGTTTAATGCCAGGGAACCATTTCTGTTTGTGCTTGTTTCTCGAAATAGCAGGATACCATAGTGATGAGCAGAGTATAAAGCCCAGTTCCCATCCCACTACACACTCCCCTACAGCAGTGGTTCTCGGCCCAGGGCCCCCTTTTAGGGGCCACAAGCAAGTTTCAGGGGGGCTGCCAAGCAGGGCCAGCATCAGACTTGCTGGGGACCAGGGCAGAAAATTGAAGCCGCACCACATGGGGCTAAAGTCCGGGGCCCTGAGCCCAGCCACCCATGGCTGAAGCTGAAGCCTGAGCAACTTAGCTTTGTGAGGCCTCCTGTGGTGTGGGGCCCCAGGTAATTGTCCTGTTTGCTACCCCCTAACACTGGCCCTGGCTTTTATATGCACAAAACCAGTGGTTGTGGCACAGGTGGGCTGTGGAGTTTTTATAGCATGTTGCTGGGAGTCCGAAAGAAAAAGGTTGAGAACCCCTGAGCTACAGCCTGAGTTCTTCATCTAAACTAGGTGTTTACCTTTACATGGGGAACAGAAATCTCCTAAAACACGGCTTTTTAATGTAGCAGACAAAGGTCTCATAATATCCAGCTGAAGCTAGACAAACTCAGACTAGAAGTAAGGTGCACATTATTAACAGAGAAGGTCATTAGCCTTTGGAACAATTTACCAAGGATTGGGGTGCGTTCTCCACCATTGGAGAATTTTCAAGTTAAGATCGGATGTTTTGGGGAAAGAGAAGCTTTCAGAAAAGTCTTGTGCCCTGTGTTATGCAGAATGTCAGACTAGATTATAAAACCAGAAGGGGACCCATGTGATTATTAATCTATTAACTACTGCATTTGTGATGGATTTCACAATCAGTGTGTTACCTCAAAGGTGAGCCAAGGTAACTCTAGAAATATAGTGGTGTAGATGTCAAGACATAAAACAAGCCCCTTTTACTCAGAAAAACAGACCTGCCCTCTGCCGTATCTGTCACCGGTGGACTGGTGTATGGGTCTCCCTCCCTCTTCCTTATGTGAAGTGCAAATAATAAAAACTGGCAATAGGTGAAGGTAAAAACAGGTAAGTGTATTGGGGGGATAAATTTACAAAAAACAGGGAAAGGGGTAAATGTAAATGAACAGTAACTAGGTAAACAATACAAAACAGTGAAAAAGCAGCCTTAAAACAGGAGCATGAAGCTCAGGCCCAAAATACAAGTCACCCTGGCACTAACACACATAAACCCCCAACTGAGAAAACCCTATTTATCTAACTATGTTGTCAGCACATCTGTGGCGGCGGCGAAGTCCAGGACCTGCACTCGTTGGGTAATTGGAACCCGCAGAGGAGGCGCACTGGAGAGTCCCTCGATGTCTCAGGGTGGAAGAAGTGGACCAAAACTCTGGTGATGTTGTACCCAGGAACAGGAGCAGGTAAGATGGAATTAGGAAATTAGGAACAAATGAAATTAATAGGCAGCAGGTTTAAAACAAATAAAAGGAAGTTCTTCTTCACACAGAGCACAGTCAACTTGTGGAACTCCTTACCTGAGGAGGTTGTGAAGGCTAGGACTATAACAGTGTTTAAAAGAGAACTGGATAAATTCATGTAGGTTAAGTCCATAAATGGCTATTAGCCAGGATGGGTAAGGAATTGTGTCCTTAGCCTCTGTTTGTCAGAGGGTGGAGATGTATGGCAGGAGAGAGATGACTTGATCATTGCCTGTTACGTTCACTCCCTCTGGGGCACCTGGCATTGGCCACTGTTGGTAGACAGATACTGGGCTAGATGGACCTTTGGTCTGACCCGGTACGGCCATTCTTATGTTCTTATGTTCTTAATGTCTTCTTCCCTTTCTCCTCACCCCATGAATGGTATTGCCCTTCAGCGATGCACTGTGCTGTGAAGGCCTGAACTATGCAGGCACAGTCACTGGGATGGACTGTGTCACTTGTTGGTGGGTTCAGTCCCTTTATGCTTTTAGTAGTGGGAAAATATGGTACAGTCCCAGCAAAGGCAGGAAACAGTCTGGGGTAAGATTGTCCTTGGAGTTGCCAGTGGTGGGGAAAACCAGTTGTGTTCAGCTATGACTGGGCCATGATAACAGTAAAAAACAAGATGGCAGCCACAAGATGGCACTTCAAACTCTATCTTGGATTGCTGCTATATATTTACAAACTACATATTGGATTTAATATATACATATTTTAACAGACTGTAACAAAACACACCCAACAAGTGCACCAATCAGCAGCTAAATTGTAATAAGCCATCTTCAGACCCTACTTGAGGGAGTCTGTGCTGAGTACAGTTACTCTTTGGACAGTTGTGCTCATCATCTCTTGGTTTCCTACTCAAGCTGTGAGATAAATCTGTGTTGGATAGGATAATAAGGAATTGTTTAACAGTGACGTATCCATTTGCTCCTTGAGCACTGGAGGATGTAGTCAACGGTACCTCTCAAAGACTGTAGAAGGTTTGTAGCTGGAGAACTTCTGGTGCAGTGAGATCACTTTAAGAACACCACTCTGGGAATGAGAGGGAAGAAGCAGTTGGATATATTTAGAATAGCCCAGGTCATCAGTTCTTTTTCCAGAACACATTTTGATTGGTAAAGGAGGGCTTTTGCCTGAGAGGCAGTTTTGCCTACTAGAGACAGAAGGGGACTGGGAGTTAGAACTGTAGGTTCTGATCCCAGCTCTGGAACAGACTTTCTGGCTGACCGTGGGCAAGGCACTTAAGGTGACATGAAAGCAAACACAGTTGGGAGAGTCGGGGTCCATACCATAGCAGCGCTGCTGCAGAAAAGTTAATACAGTTTTGACCCACAGGAACTTCTCTAAGTGACCTCTGTGGGGGTTTGGACAATAAGTCCATCCTGCCTACTCCAGTCTGTTCTGGTTTTGATACCATGCCCATTACCATGGTATCAGAGCACCTAGTTGTACCCACTCATGGATCTCTGGACAGCCTTCCAGATGGCCCAGCGAGAGAGGATGATGCTGGGGAAATGGCTGCCCATGCACAAAGGCAAAGGGAGCCTCTGAGACATGATGGGCCTATGTGGATGAAGATCTCAGCAGTGATACAGATCAGAATCTGGGTCCTGCACAATCAGAAGTTTGCAATTCAGGCCGGGTCCAAAGCTCAATCTGGTAGATGGGAGCTGCTCCCCTTGGGGCAGGCTGGTAGGAGAAAGCCTGAGCCTCCACCAGTGAACCTTGTAGTACCACAAACCAGTAGCTGCAGGGAAGCTGCTGCCCCTGGGAATGAAGGCTACAAAACTTTTAGTTTCATACCTGTAGGGCCATGAGTCTACCGGGCAATGTATGGCTCTCTGAAATGCTTAGAGTCCAGCTTTTGTACCCACAGCCATCAGCGTTGGGTAGATTCCTCGGGCTGTGGCAGGTGCGGAGTTCTGTGGTCTTATCCAGACGTGGTCTGCTCAACATGATATTTACTAACTTATCTAGAAAGGCTGCTTAGGGTGCAACCTACAGATGGACAAGATAAATCATTCCATCAGAGTGCCAGGAATGGCTCCCACATCCACATTTTCTCCACATCTACAGTGGGAAACCGGGCATCCGAGGCCAGGGACAGAAGTAATTCTTCCCGGCAGTAGCAATGACTAACAAAGTCCCACTGTTGGTGGGACTGAATGCAAATGCTGGCATCAGAATGAGTGTAGCATCCTAGCCTGGGCCGACGGTGAGATTTAAACCCAAATTGCACCCAGGCCTTTGCTGTGTGTGCTGCACCTGAGGCTGGGTACAGCTAGCAGATTGCTGATCACTACCCACACTGCAGCAGCCCTAGGTCAGTCTCAGGATTATCCATCAAGTTGTTCTCCCATCCCCACCTCACTTTTCTTACAGGTTTTGTCCCTCAAAAGGTGCCTCTGTTTGTGAATTTCTCAGGCATTTGCCACTGCCACATTGGGGGCCAGCTTTAGGAAGTGCGGGGCCCAATTCGAACATTTTCGGCGGGGCCTCAGCAGGGATGACACAAAAAAAAAAAGTGGAAAAAAAAAAGCCTTTCATTTCTTTCATGTATTATTTACTTTCCATAACTATATAAATAATAAAATTATATATTATGTACATTGCATCATATATGCTGTTGATTGGCTATTAATGACTGCCGTTTCACGTGTGTGGGTCCCCGCCACTCCCTGGGGGTGTGCACATCTGTGGGTCCCAGCTGCTCCCTGCCCCCCTCGTTGAAGCAGGTGTGCAGGGTTAATGCCCTGGAAACTGCAGGGCAGCAGTGGACATGGGGCTGGCTGGAGGCAGGGCAGGGGCTGACTGGAGGTAGGGTCTGGCTGCAGGCAGGGCAAGGGATGTGGGGCTGGTTGGAGACAAGGGGTGTGGGGCGGGCTGGCTTCAGGCAGGGCCGCAGGGGGCTGCAGCAGGGGTTTGCAGGGCTGGAGACAGAGAAGTGCGGGACTGGCTGGCTTCAGGCAGTGGGGTGCAACAGGGGTTGACTGGAGACAGGGCAGGGGGTGTGGGCTGGGCAGGGTGTGCAGGGCTGATGCGGGCAGCAGCGTGTGTGGGGCTGGCTGGCTTTGGGCAGGGCTGCAGGAGTGTGTGGCAGGGGTTGGCTGGAGACAGGACAGGGGGTTTGGCGGGGCTGGCTGTGGGCACAGGGTGCAGAGCTGACTGCAGGCGGGGGGGCCAGACTGATGTGGGCAGGTCAGGGGGTGCAGTAGAGGCAGCTGGAACCCCAGCCCTTTAAGTAGCCCCCAAACCCCCTTCTACCCCACCCCGGACCTTTTAAATAGCCGTGGGAGCGCTGGGGAATGCATGGGAGAGACGGGGCTCCGGCAGCTATTTAAAGGACCAGGGTGGCAGAGGCAGCTGGAGCCCTGGCCCTTTAAATAGCCCCCGGAGCCCCTCACTACCCCAGGGCTCTGGGGGCTATTTAAAGGGCCCAGAGCTCCAGCCGGGGCCGCGGGGCTTGCCGCGCTGTGGCCGGAGCTCCAGACGGGAGAGTGGGGCTTGCTGTGCTCTGGCCGGAGCCACAAGGCTTGCTGCACTCCGGCTGGAGCGCGGCAAGCCCTGCGGCCCCGCTTTCCCGGCTGGAGCTCCAGCCGAAGCGCGGCAAGCCCTGCCGCCCCGGCTGGAGCTCTAGCTGGGAGAGTGGAGCTGCGCCACGCTCCCGCTGGCACTTCGCTCAAGGGAGCGGGAACATGGAAGACCCCGGAGCAGACTGCAGCTGGGGACCGGGCTAAGTGAAAAAAAAAATTAAAAAGGTGCCTAAAGCATGGGGCCCTCTTAGGCATGGGGCCCGATTCCTGGGAATCGGCCGAATTGGCCTAAAGCCGGCCCTGTTAGGGGGTGCAATCCAGACCAGTGAGGGATTGTCTCACCACCTGCCCCACAACGCTTTGCTGTTGTAGCTCCCAACCTGGGCTGCTCACAGACAGCCTACAGGTCACACCCTGAGTGTCTATGTACAGCGACAGTCCCGGTCCAGTCGCTCTGACCCCAGCATCCTGTCAGCAACCCACCAGTCACACTCTAGGTTCCACCAGCCTCAGTTATCACTGGCAGAGTGACCCCAACACACTCCCAGGCCTGAATTTTCTCAAAAGCATATGTCTGGCCTGTTCAGATATTAGAGGTCTGTTACCCCTGTAAAGGGAAAAATATTCAAATGTTTGCTACTTTAACTGGAGTTACTAAACAGTCCAGCTTAAACCTGACATTAGATTAATAGCTCTGTACTTGTACTCCCTTAAAATCTCTCTGTCGTTAAATACACTTGTTTCTAAAGTCAGAAATGGTTATAAGAACAATAAAAGAAGGTTTTCACTTCTAGGGAGCATTTTAACAAGCTAGACTTAGTTCAAGGGAAAATCCTTCCCACAGGTTCCCAGCAGTATGGCTGATCAGATTCTCAGATCAGGTTTCCCCCTGCCCTCCTGAAGTCAAAGGGCTGGTTCCTTTGTCTTCTTAGATGAATGAGACATGGATTGGGGTGGTTTTGCCCCTCATTTTTATAGTCCAGGAACCCTTTGAAATGCCCCGAGACAACGTTCCTTCCAGCTGTGAGGACAGAGACATGGGGACTCATGGGGAAAAGAGGTTACATGCCGTTTGCGAAAGAGCAGCTCAATCTGTTCCTGCCTCGCTTCACTGTAAAAGAATGGCCACATGAACAGTGATTAACCAGGTGTCAAAGCTGATTGGCAGAGGCAGCAGCTTGTCCTTTGAGTTTCAGAAACAGGTTTATGTCCTTGCTAGACTCGTCTGGTAAACAGTGTAGTCATAATTTCATCTTCTGTTCATAGCTCTTAATACACATTTCATACATTACACAAGAATGTTGACGGTTAGTTTTTAAATGATACCTCCCACAAGGCATATTTTGCAAAGATTATTACAGCAGTGTGTGAATACAGGGCTGCTTTTGGTCACAGTCACCCAGCACCTTTGTCAGAGAAGGGCAGAAGTGTGGTCAAGTGAAGCTGGTACAGGACTGAGACCCAGGGTGTGTCTACACTGCAATCAGAGGTGTGATACAGGAGCCAGGCTACAACAGCTTCACTGCTATCCTATTCGAGCTAGCCAGACCAAAGCTAGTTCAGATGAATCTACAAGTGCTGCAGATGTAATAACCCTGGCTCCTAGCCCCCACTACAGCTGCGATGCAGCCTCAAATGCTGTCCTGGGCAGTGACAGCCAACAGAGGGCAGGTCAAGCTGGAAAGGGGACTCAGACTCCACCCACAGGGGGCAGTGGGAAAGTGGTGAGGGAAGGAGGTGAAAAGAGACTGCGCTGAGGTGAAAAGGGGTTTGGCCAGAGGATGCTGGATCATGAGGAACCACGTGCAAGTGTTACACTGACAGACCCCAGTCATCCACAGGTGGGGTTGAACTTGGGGCTTCTGGATCTTAGTGCAGGAGCCTCTCCTGCATGAGCTAAAAGCCAACTGGCTGTGTTAGCTCAGGCTGTAGAACAGACTCATTTTTACCTCTCTCCCTAAGTGGTCTTGGTGCCACTAGATGGGACAGAACACCACACCCGGGCAGTGTGTGCGTTATGCAAGGAGCCCGGCTGCGAGGGTCGCAGAGTTTACAACCAGCAAGGTAAACTGTTAGGATGCAGACAGAGGGAATATGGTTTGGGCAGCTGGGGGATGGGTTCAAGCCTCTAGTTGCGGAGCTGCAGTTGACAGGTGGACCTGTTGGAAAGAGAGGTGGTCATCGCAGCATCAAAGCAGCAGCATAAACCAGAGAGAGGTGGGGGCAGGTGTGAGGCTGGACTTTGGAGCCAGGAAGAGGAGGAGTTAATTCCCTCATGGGGTGACACAGCATGTTGTTGGGAGGGGGGGCGGAATCATGTATTGTGAGGGTAAGTTACAGCTTATTATTGTCCTAAGCGAGTTTTTGGTGTTATTTTATATTATTGCTCCTGCCAAATGTCTGGCTTTTTCCTTTATAATGTTTAAAATGTAAGATGAGTTCCATTGTATTGGCTTGCCTCAGTCTCCCTTCACCATAGACATTGCCTAGCAAAGCCCGGGTCACTCTCCAATTGCTATGTAGACTTATGCTTAGAGCCAAGGTGGTTGGGTTCTATTTCTGGTTCTGCCATGGACTTGAGAGATGGTCATTGGGCAAGTCACTTAACAGTTCTGTGCCTCAGTTTCTCAGTCTATAAGCAGAGATAATGATACTTTCCTACCTTTATAAAGTGGGAGATGTGTAAGTGAAGCGCACTATATACGGTGGGCCAGATCCTCAGCAGGTGTAAATCTGTGCCAGTTTACACCAGCTGCCACATAAGTGCTATAAAACTCTGGCTCTCTAGTTCAATTGAGCTGGCAAGCATCAAAGCCAGAGCACATTCCCTCCTCTGGAGGAAAGTGCAAGCTATGGAACTGCAGCTGGACAGTCGACCAGCCAATGTGGATTACAGGCACGTGCACTCACCTGCTCTCAGGGCAAACACTGGACTACAGCATCCCGTCCCCAAACCACAGCTGAGGGCAGAAGGGCTGACCAGCTGGACTTTTCCCAGGTCAGGCAGCATTTGGAGGTGCCTAGAGTGCGGCAGGGTAGGGAGGCCTGTGATGTGGTGAGCAGCCCCATAGCAGGCACCCACTGTGCCTTGCCTTCCCTCATCCATAGCAGGGCAGTTCCTGAGCCACACTACCATCAGCGGAGTCCCCACAGCTGCAGCAGCAAAGTGGACCCCTCAGGAGAATTGCTGCATTAACCTCACTAGGATTCCCATGGGGCCATCCAGGAGCTATACCAGCCACACACACACTCATCCCCACAGATCCTGATCCCCTGGGTGCACCAACAGATGGGCTTCTGGCAGGTCACACAGAGTGGCAGAGAATGGCTGAGGGGCAATGCACCCTTCTCCCACCCCCTTTGGAGACATTCCGACTGAGTTTGGGCTCTTCCACATAGCAGAGGAGATAATCGGGGGCCTTGCTCTATTTGCAGAACAGTGTGTTTGGCCCTATACAAAACAGCACATGGGTGGTCCCTGGAGGTCCCAAGATGTTCCAGTTGAAGTGAGAGGCACAGTGCATTGTAGGGAGAGCTGGAGTGCATTCACATCCCTGAAGGAAACAATACCACCTCCATAAAATGTCGAGATTCACTCAGCCATCCAGAGCACTGTCCCAGCAAGCAACATTTGCTTTATTGCCACAGTCTGAGGAGAGTTTGTGTCATCCTAGCAAACAAGAAACATTTGCAGCTTCTAAATGCTTTTCCTCTCTTGCAGTTAAACAAGAACTGGCACTCAGCCATCTCTCAAAGAGGAACTGACTGTGGTGGAAAACTCATAAGTCTAAGTATTTTAGGGAGCAATATTTCCTCTTGACTTATTAACCCATCAAAACAGAAAACTACTGACAACTCTAAAAATCAATGTTGCTTTAACTCATGAACGTGGCATTGTATTATGAGAAGGCCACAAAATCCAGAGCTTTACCAGCATGGAAATATGAGCCTTGAAAGAATAGAGTTTGGGGAAGAGGACCTTTAACATCTGGGTATGATATGAACAGCTGGACTGTTTTAGCAGATGTTGCTCTGCAAGAATTCACCACTGTTGCATCATGAAAACTCCTTGAATTTTCCAGAAATCCATCTTAGTCCCTGGCCAACTGCTAGAAGCTTTGCATATAATATACTCACTCTAAGGAGCCCTGCAATTTTCTCCTCATTTAAAACAGGAAGGAAAGTTTAACTTGGGCTAAAAACTGTGTGGAGCTTTGGTTATTTTGTGGCTATTAAAGTGTATCATGTAATTCTAAGAATAAAAGCAAATGCTACTTTTACCAAGTTTCTTGTGGTCAGAAACAGCATTCTGAAATGCAGATAACATAAGAGAAAGAGAAATGGATGTGCAATAGAGAGGCACATGAACTTTAAAAAATTGCAAAGTCAAGCACCCTAAAGTCTGGAAATGCCAGTATTCAGGTTACCTGGGCAACTTAAGTTCAGCCGCTTGGTGTATCTGCATTATGCTAGTCTTTAATTACATAATCACATACTATTTCTTCCTCAGGACCCTTGCCTCATTCGGTGCACAGGACGGATGGTACTCAGTTAATGAGCAGCTATTCAATATTCTGTTTTCCTCTGCTTGTCCAGTGTGTGGCCCCACGCCTTATTTACTGCCCACTACTCAAACTCTGGTCTGAAGACAGAATTATTCATTCCCTTGTGGATTATTCTGTGGCACACATCACATGAATGCTTAAAAACACTAATGAATTTAATTTACATAATAGCCCTCTGAGGTGAGCAGGTGTGTGTTATCCTCATTTTATAGATGGGAAACTGAAGCCTAAAGAATGAAAATATAAAGTTTCTATTAATTTTAGGCACCCAATTTGGGATGCCTGGGATTTGATTTTTTCAGAGACCTTAGTACCACAGAGCAATTATATAGTCAAAGCACCACTCCCACTGATGTCAGCGGTAGCTATCAGAGCTCAGCACTGCCGCAAATCACCAGAAAATGAGGAACACACATAGTGACCGCTGTGAAGAGTCTCATTTAAGTGACCTTCCCAGCATCACCCAGGAACTCTTTGGCAAAGGCAGTGACAGAATCCAATTCCCCTGGGCAGCATTCAGCTGCCATTACCAGGAGTCCATCCTCTCTTCCTGCCTTACTCACTGCATAACTTAAGAAGGATTTCAGACTCCTTCACTACTCAGCCTGGATTTATCCCCATAGCAATGAAGCAGGGATGCTGTGAAAGATGTTTTCATGCTATAAAACTGCGTACACACAAGGGGCCTGGGAAAAGGTTGCATGGGCCAGCAGCGGCTCCAGGCACCAGCACACCAAGCATGTGCCTGGGGCGGCAAGCCACGGGAGGTGCCCTGCTGGTCCTTGTGAGGGCGGCAGTCAGGCAGCCTTTGGCAGCTTGCCTGCGGGAGGTCAACTGGTTCTGCAGATTTTGTGGCAATTTGGCGGCGGGTATGCCGAAGCTGTGGGACCGGCGGACCTCCCGCAGGCAAGCCGCCGAAGGCAGCCTGACTGCCATGCTTGGGGAGGCAAAAAAGCTACAGCTGCCCCTGGCACAGGCAACCTTAATTCTGGTATTTCCTAACTTTTGAGCACTTGGCTTTGCAAGCCTAATAATGTACTTTTAACATAGAAAACACACAAGCTAGGTTTTAAAAAAAAGCAAAAGGAAGGAATAAAAATGTCATCATGTGATACCAGCTGGACTGGAACCTTTAGCCCCACTGTACAGACCTCTGCCAGCTGAGCTAACAGAGTAACTGATGGCAGAGGTAGGTTGTCATCTTCTAGGTGGACCATCACTAGAAGGGGATGGGACACTTTTCCATATATATATTCACATATATTTGCTGACAGCAGAGGAATGGTGAGACTCAAGAATCTCACCTGGGGAGGAGATCTGGTGATACCTATGTGATGAATTGTACTGATCATGTCCCCTTAACTGCTTCACCTGTGCTCTCTGCCCACGACACCATTGCCCCAAGATGCAGCCCAATATTCTCAGCCTGAAAGGCTTCTAAAAGCTGTCTTATGTTGTTATTTTTTGTCTGAAAAAAACCTGACAAATAAGTGTTTTCCCCTTCCCCTCCAACATGGAATTTTCCCCTCAAAACAACTTAAGGCCCAGAAGTAGCAACTTCAGTCATGTAACAGCAAGAAGTTTGCAGCAGCATTTTCAAAAACGAGCAGTTTGACTCAACTCTGATCCCACTGAAATCAATGGGAGCAGTTAGGCCAAGGATGAGTGCTTTAGAAAATCCCAGCCTGTTATGTCTAACCAAAGGGATGGTGCCAGTTGCCAATACCAAGAAAGGGAAATAAGAGGAACTAGGAAAAGTATATGAAGAATCCAATATGCTCCTTGCCCAGAACACTTTGTTTTCACCACTGACACCCACTGTGGAAATCTGGAAGAGAAGATTAGAGGACAAGAAACATCCAGTTATATTACAACACCTGCCTACCTACATCTGCACAATCACCTCCACTCTGCCTCTTCCACTGAACACACAGCCCCCGTTCTAAGTTTCCTCCAATCGGCGCCGCACGCCTGGGCGGGGAGGAGATTTACAGTGGTGCTGGCGTGCTCAGCAGAGGAGGCGGAGCTGAGGTGAGCTGGGGCGGGCTCCCCAGGTGGGGTTAGCTGCTGCAGGGGGGGTGGTCTCCCCAGGCACGGTTAGCTGCAGCAGGGAGGGGTTAGCTGCTGTAGGGCGGGGCTCCTCGGGCAGGGGGTTGGCAGGCTACCCGGGTGGGGGGGCTGGGTTAGCTGCCATGAGGGGGCTTCTCTGGTGGGGAGGTTGGGGGGTGTGGTTAGCTGCCGCAGGGGGGCGGGGTTAGCTGGGTCGGGGGGTGGCACAAAGTGGAAGTTTTGCTTAGGGCGCGAAACTTCCTTTCACTGGCCCTGGCCGGAATCACCACCAGCCATTCCCACACTTTCCAAGATACAGTCCTAATTTTCAGATGTGTCCAGAGCGTATGTAATGCCAACAGTCGCTGGTCATCGGCTGGTGGGATCAATCCTGGGACCTCTGGAGCTTAAAGCACGAGCCTCTACAACATGAGCTAAAAACCAATGGGCTCTTGGCTAAGGCTGTAGAGCAGACTCACTTTAACTCTCTCTAAGTGGTCTCAGTGCCACTAGATGGGCCAGAACACCACACCCAGGAGGTGTGTGGGTTACATGTACAAAACATTTAGAGTTCCACATTTATTTTGGGCATCTTGCAGCATGCTGATTTAGATCAATACATGATAAAACATCACACTTCAACGACAAGCAAGCATACAAAGTTTAAAGACATTTAAGATTTTCCAGCCATCAGATAAATAGAAGTAGGTGGCTAACTCGGTTGGTGAGTAGACACGTCATTCCTGATACTGTTTTCTCAAGGGAACTGGGACAGATGAGGCCCTATTCCCTGCCATATCCACTCGAGCATTTTTCTTGTTGACCACGTAGAGGTGGAACAGATGGGGCCTCAGGGCTGCCAAGACCATTTCTAACTCTTTCCTTGCTTAAATATCTGCAGTACGTGGGTGGTGAGAAGCAGACATTCTTCGTGCTCTCACTGAATTGTTGCCAAGGGGACGCATAGGATGAGTGAGACTAGGGCAGACTTCAGTAGGTAAATACAACTGAGAAAACCGAAAATCTGCTGGTCAGTTTGAGACAATTTTTTGCTAACTAGAAACACATTAAAGAAATATTCTTTTTTCTGTAAAGAACTCTGTAAGATAGAACTGTTCTTAGCCAGTGGTCTGAAGAGTTACCACCAGACAACCCATTAGCTTAATTTTATTTGTCTTAGGAAGAGGTAACGTTGGGGGGCATGCAAGGTCATGTACACCCCCGGATTTGCTGCTTAGCATTTACTGAGCATGCTCAGTAACACTGCTGAAGCCAGCTGTCCTCCCTCTGTCCCACTCTATCAGCAAGCACAGGTAGTCTCTGGTCTTAGATACTTATATGGCCCTTGTTACTCTGGGGCCTTCAATGTAATTATTCTCACAACCCCTCTGGCAGATATGCAGACTAGCATTTCTCTGTTTTGCAGAAGGGGAACTGAGACAAACGACTTAAGTGGCTTGTCCAAGGTCACACAGGAAGTCCATGGCGGAGCAGGGACGTGACTCCGCGTCTGAAAGTCCCAGGTTAGAGCCCTAACCCCTGGACCATCCTTCCTCTCATTTATTGAGTACTCAACTTGAGGGACCGCCCTCCTGCAGAAAGTCAGGCCCACTCAGTGTACCTCAAACTGGGCATCCAAAAAATTGAGTCACCCCAAAAATCATCAGTCACTGTGGAAAACATCAGTCAATTGTTATCTTTTCATGAGGGGCCATCACTCTGGAAAGGGTCTGTGGTCTGAGGTGATCAGATACCAGACTAATGAGCATGGTAGATGAGTTCAGGGTAGGTAGAGCCTAACAGTAAGGTCTGTGGCCTGGTCTCCCAAATGGAGCAGTAGGAGGTCTGTCACTGGAGTAAATTTAAAATCAGACAGAAGAATGGAGAACAGTCCTGCACAAACAGAGGGATGGACTCAGCCCCTTACTGTCCTTTCATACTATGATCCAGCCCTTTGAACTCTCATGTAGTGGTTACTCCCAGAGCGAAAAGGAGCCTCCCACACCAAAGCAAGACAGAGAAAGCTGCCTTCCCATCATCACACACACTGCTGTCAGGCCTGATCCATTGCCCACTGAAGTGAAAGGAAAGACCTCATTCAATAGGCATTGCTTTGGATCCCCAGCTTGCTTAGCTGCAGCACAGCTGGGATTAGTGACCATGAAGTGTTTTGATAATAATGCTGCTCACTCAGGCTGTCATTTATTTAAACAAGTGAGTAAAATAGCTTTCACCCCACCCCCACCATTTTCATTTGTAAGAAGGGGGAGTAGATTTTGCAACTGGAGCATTAGAGTTGTCATGACGATTGCGCAGGGCTGATTGAGATAACAGCATTTGAGCTGCCTATTGTTCCTTTCCAGGCATCACCAGGGTAGTGCGGTCAGTACTGACCCAGTGTCCCTCGCTCCACCTAATCAGAGCCCACCCCCATAGTAAGTGCTGCTTAAATGTCAGCAAGGATTCCGCCTCCCAGCCTTGTCAGTGACTATGTCCTGTCAAGCTCTCCCCTTTCCGGCCATCGACAGTTACAAAGACACTTGACAAGGCCGCGTCGCGTCCCTTTGCCAGGCCTGAGCCTCACTAGCTGGCGGGGTGACACAGACAGCTGTGTAATTCGCACAGGGAAGCGTGCACACAATGAACCCTCCAGGCTTGCTGCTCCGAGAGCATCTGAGCTGGAAGCCCAAGATTGGCTGGTGTTGGGTTTCTCTCAGCACAGGGGCCAGTTAGATGCGTGGGACTCAGGAGAAGCTTTATCATCATTTAAGGGAGTTTCTTTTCACTCCGCTGCAAGTCTACGAAATGGACAGTGCTTTTTTACTGTACATGTGAGAATGAAGAATGAAATCCCAAGAGCCTGGAACCTGCTTCCAACATACAATTCCCTTAACAATGCACTGTTCACTTCCACCCACCGTTCTCAAGCTCTTTATAGACTCTGATAAATTAAGTAACCCTGGTGAGTTACTACAGGGGAAGCTGAAGCACAGACAGGCTAAGGGACTTATCCAAAGTCAGATGTCAAGCCAAGTAAGAGGGGAATAAGATCCTGGTACCCTGATTCCCAGTCCTCCTCCAACAACAACAACAAAATCACAAATTAAAGCTGATTTATTGTAGCAAGGCATCCTACATTTAGGTAGGTCCTTCCAGCTTCACACCCCCTCTCTGACATGGTCCCCTGACTGCAACACGACTCCCTCCTCCACTGTCTGTATGATTCCACAGCTTCAATAGCTCCCCTTGCCTGAACTGAGGGGGGGCGGGGGGTGAAGCACACCTTACCCAGGAAGGCACGGAGTTGGGGATTTTAGTCTACCTGCTGCCAGTGGAGTCAGATGGGGCTGCACATGGGATGCTGGGATGTTGAGCAGGTGTGCAATATGAGATGCCCAGTGGAAGGGTTGGGGACTATGGTCAACACACCCAGGTGTGTTAGGAAGCTGTTTTGCAGCACAGGGTTTAAATTTAATAGGAGAAGAGATGAGCTCCAGCTGCAAAGTTTGGATCTGGATTTCAAACATCCTTATGTTCCAGGGGTGATCAGCACTCAACATTTGCAAAATTCAGATCCAGGTACATGTTCAGACATCAACACCTTCAGCCAACAGAGTCCTAATCAGATACCAGATCTTGGTTTAAGCCCACATTGGTCCATGTCCGGCAGGAAGGGAAGTGCCCCTAAGGAGTCATGAAAGCAAGGGCAGTACAGTACAAGTGTACCCTATAGAAATAGCAATTAATTCAAAAAAAAAAAAGAAACCAACTCTATCAGGGCAGAATCTGAGGAGACAGACAGCAGGTTAGGGTCTCGGTAACGTTACTGCCAACAGAGGAAACAACATGCTCAATAACAAGAGACATGTGCCCCCTCGACAGATTTATGGGGGGATTCAAAGAAATGCAATAGATCATGTCCCTCCACCCATCACACTTTTTGCATATTGTAGATTGCCACGTATTCGCAGGGGCGAAAGGAAATGCAGGCCTGTTATTTACCAGGCTGCACGTGGCAACAGACTATATAGGTAAGAGATGCAAGGAGAGTATGGGTCACGAGGCAGACTGCAGACACACACACACACAACTAAAATCAATCAATTTAAAATTTTATTGGGGATAGTTACAAGGGGTAAGAGAGCAGCTTATGATTAGCTAATAGAGTTAACAAAACCTAAAACACACAATGCCTAAAATATCTACTAACAATATTTAAAAACAAAATGCAGCATTTAGTAATAACTGATACTTACAAATACAAACCAACACATCACGACCGGCAAACGTAGAAGCTCTATTTGAAACACGTGAGCTGAGAGAGAGGCTTCGAGTTGATCAGGCTCGGTTACGGGGGGTACACAGGATACACGGAATACACGGGATACGTTTTCTTCCTCTCCCTGCCTGCACATGGCAGGGCAACCCCTAAAGTACTCACTATGACATCACAGAAGTGTCATAGGGGACGGGGCCCAAAACCTGTGTGTGTTCGCCTCTGATTGGCACAAGCAATGTTTACACCAAATAGGGGAGCAGGTGCCAAAAGGTCTGGCTTTGCCCCCAAAAGGTGAGGTAATGCATATTGTTGTAGAATGCGTTCAACACTGAATGACAAAGGAAGAGGCCAGGGCAATACCGGTATGGCAAGTGATACAGGATGCAGACAGGAACCCATTCTAACACATATATTCCCATACACAAAGCAAAGTCAGAATCTAGCACATGGATATGCACATGCTGTGGCAGACAACACAATTCCCAGCATAAGAGGGAAAAGTGCAAAAAATGAAATATTTTACATTACTTTACTAGCAATCCACTTTATTCTGTGTCCAGTTCTAAGTGGCTGTGCCTAACAACAAGAGCTTTACAGCAGCCCACCCAGACTCTAGCTGAGAAATCCAGCTCTTAGAGGCACAGTCCCCAGTAATCATACATCATGCTCAGCATATGTCAGGCCTAGGCCACAGGCACCCCAGCTTAGGGGTCGGCATGGGGGCCAGTTACCAGAAATCAGGCCAGGTTAGAACTCCAGCAGATCAGAATCAAGAGCTAGGACATCAGAAGGTCTGGCTCAGATAACAGGAACAAATAAACACCAGAGTAGCAATCCACAGCAGGCTGAAGCCTAGTTGCAGACAGGGCCACCCAGACAATTCAGGGGTCCTGGGGCAAATCGGGGGAAGCTGCGGCACTTGTACTCACCTGGCAGCAGTCCAGGTCTTCAGCGGCATTTCGGCGGCGGGGGGCCCTTCAGTTGCTCTGCATCTTCAGCAGCACTGAAGGGCCCCCCACTGCCAAAATGCAGCCGAAGACCCGGACCGCCCCGGGTCCGGGCTCGCAGGGCCCCTGCGGGGAGTGGGGCAAATTGCCCCACTTATCCCCCCTCTGGGCGGCCCTGGTTGCAGAGCCAACTTCCTGGCTTAAATAGGGGCTGCAGCCCAATCAGGAAGGAGCTTTGGAGTTCTCCCAACCAGAGCATAGGGTCAGGGCTTGTGCCCCAGCTGCTGCCTATGAACTACCAGATGGAGGATTGGTGGTGATACTCCTATGATATGTCCACCTCTCTTGGGTGTAACCTTTCTCCCTAGTCCCATCCATGCTCCTGTGACCCCATGTGATGACTAGAGAAATTTTAATCCCATTTTACAAACTAATGGACAGATTATTCACAGGCATCACTTCACCAACTACTGAAATGCAGCTACCAGCAGGGTGAAACATACCAGCTGTTGAGCAGGGTCACAGTAAACCCTGCAACAGGTTAGGTCAGGAAGTGAAAAAAAACAAGTATATCCATTTGAAAGTACAGAGGGAATTTGGGCAGATGCAGTTACCCAACCTGGAATTTGGCTAGGAGACTAGCCCTCACAATTGCAGTTATTTTCATTTCAAAGCACCGGAGGAATTCCCCCCGGTCACATTAGCAGAGATTTGGGGAACTTTCTCTGGCACATTACTCAGAGGTTACCAGCGAGGACCTAGGTATGCACACAGGTGGGTAGCCTGAGCCACTGCCCATGCTGCTGTGCCCAGACTGTTCTTTTTAGCACACGCAGAAGCAGCGCAGGCACATCTACTCAAGCTGAGAATTACATCTCTTATCTGCAGTGTAGATTCCCACTGATTTACACGGTTTTATTCTCTTTCCATCGCATTGTGTATAAATCTACCCCAGGGCTTCACTAAATCTATGGGTTTGGAACAAATATAGCATACGCATGGGGATGCTCCCATCCCTGGAGTATTTCCATCAACATCAGTTACAGCGGAGATGGATTTGGCCTGTTGTTACAGGTGAGGGTACGTCTACACTGCACGATTATTTCGAATTAGCTTAAACCGATATTACAAAACAGATCTAATAAAATCGGTTTAGCGCGTCCACAGTGGGATCCCGAAATCGATTGTTTGCGTCCATGGTCCAAAGCTACCATCGATTTCAGGAGCGGTGCACTGTGGGTAGCTGTTCCTCAGCTATCCCATAGTTCCCACTTCCGTGTTGAGAGCACAGTGCCTGATGGGGCAGAAAACACTGCCCCGGGTGGTGCTGGGTACAGCCTCACCCCTCCCTTTGTGAAGGCAGCAGACAACCCTTTGGCGCCTTTTTCGCGGAGTGCATTGAGCAAACGCCATAGCACAGCAATCTTTCCCTTTTTTTTTCACGTGGTGGGGGGGGGAAATAAACTGAGGAGCTGTTCCCTGAACCACGCCAGACACTGTGTTTGAACCTACAGACATTGGGAGCTCAGCCAATAATGCAAATAATTTTCAGAGACTGCTGTGGACTGTGGGATAGCTGGAGTCCTCAGTACCCCCTCCCTCCCTTCATGAGCGTCCATTTGAGTCTCTGGCTTCCCGTTACGCTTGTCACGCAGCGCTGTGTATCCTGCAGTTTTTTATTCAAACGCTTTGGCATTTCGTGTTCTGTAACGGAGCTGGATACAACAGATTTGTCTCCCCATACAGCGATCAGACCTAGTATCTCCCGTACGGTCCATGCTGGAGCTCTTTTTGGATTTGAGACTGCATCGCCAGCCGTGCTGATCAGAGCTCCACGCTGGACAAGCAGGAAATGTAATTCAAAAGTTCGCGGGGCTTTTCCTGTTTACCTGCCCGCTGCATCCGAGTTCAGATTGCTGTCCAGAGCGGTCAGTGCTGCACTCTGGGATGCCGCCCGGAGGCCAATAACGTCGATTTCCGTCCACATGAACCCTAATCCGAGTTATCACTATCGAATTTAGCGCTACTCCTCTCGTTTGGGAGGAGTTCCGAAATCGATTTAAGGAGCCGTTTAACTCGATATTAATGACGACGTCGTGTGAACGGATACAGCGTTAAATCGGTATATCGGCCATTAAACCGATTTAAAGTCGCAGTGTAGACCTGGCCTGAGACAGGACAGTTCATTGTTACTGTTGAGACAGGAGAGCTTTAGCCTGGCTTGTCTGTTTGGACTGCAAATTCTTCAGGGCAGGCACTGTCTCTTACTGTGTGTCTGTACAGCACCCAGCACAATGGGTTCCTGATCTCAGTTATGACCTCTAGGCACTACCATAATACACATAGCAATGGAGAAAATGCCAGCGATTCTGATGGAGCCCAGTGAATACAAAGCCATCCTGGTGACACTTAGACAGGTCCCCGTAGACACTTCTCCAACCGGCAGTCTCCATACAGGGCCAAGAACAAAGAGAACCACGCACTTCCAGAGGCGCAGGGCAAAGCTGAGTTATATTGGCTGGGCATCAGAGTGCAAATCTCATGCTACCACTGCCCAGACTGTCCCTGCCCGGTGGCTCAGTGGTGGAGCTAAGTCTGCAGGAGAGACCATGCAGAACCTTTCACCAGCACTAAATTCACAGCAATAAGCAGCAATAGCTGCCCTGCCGAGGGAGACCCCAAGAATCAGGAGAAAAGGCCCACTGCCTCTTATTAATTGCATGAGTGGCCTGCACAGTCTGGAAACTTTTATGCACACTAGGCATGCTCAGAGATTTAATACAGGTCTCAGTGTAACCCACACATCTTCTGGCTATGGTGTTCTGTCCCCTTTAATGGCACCAAGACCACTTAGAGAGAGAGAGACATGGAGTCTGATCTACAGCCTTAGCTAAAAGGCAATTGGCTTTTAGCTCATGTGGTAGAGGCTCATGCACTAATCTCCAGAAGTCCCTGGTTTGATCCCATCCACCAACAACTGGGGTCTGTCGGTGTTCCATCAGCACAAGTATGCTCAAAGTAACCTCATCTCATTTGCATAGTCACTCCCACACTTACAGGTTGGTGCCTATCCTTACAGGGGTTGGTGACCCCTGAAAGCAAGTGGACAAACCCAACAGCGAGTCTGGCCTCTCTGGACAACTGGGGCAAGCTCTGCCTACACTGTCTTTGGATCTACCACTCCTAAGGTGGGCACAGCCCAGTTCTTCTGGATCGGTCCCTCTTGGGCAGGAATGCCAACCTATGTTGGCCTTGACTGGGGATTGAACCAGGGGCTTCCAGAGCTAAAAGCATGAGCCTGCGAGTTCAGAGATTAAGTCCCCCAGCATAGAGCTGTCACACATTGTTAGCCCCTGCCACGCAGGGACACAACATGCCCTGCCCAGCAGGACCAACCCACCTTGTCTGCTCCGGACTGGCCACCTCTGAAAAAAAGAAACGCAAAAGGCCACACCAATCCTTTGCAGCCATGCACCCTCTCTTCATCCGTGTATCTGCACTCTCTTTATTTGGGAGCTTTGAGCTTAGCCACCTTGCTTCCTTTTGACTCGCAGTCATGTTAGCATGGCCTTGAGATACATGCAGTATTTGCTGCAGTTTAACCTGCAGTGCTAGGTGTCTGAAGGTCTCTGCCATTCAGAAGAGGCCTGGTGTGGGAAAGGTGAGAACTCGTGTAATTAGCCTGACCAGCTCTGGGCCTGGCAGATCGATTTTGCCTGCCCTATATGGCGTGGTGTAAATGGATTACATTGTATGTCGGTTGTACTAGAGCACTCTCTGTGTGCAGGACACGACTCCCTTCGACTTCAATGATTTATAGGATCAGGGACTGGCCAGAGTATCTGGACTATTGCTCAGAGCAGTGCCTGGAGCGTAACCTCAGGCCATTTCCGTCATCGACCAGTCTACCTCCTTCTAGTCCCTGCTTTTCCACCCAGCCCTGTCCATTGACATATTAGAGCCGGCCCGAGCTGATTGGCTTGGAGAGGAGGCTGGAATGCAGGCAAACTCCCTAACACAGGGATCGGCAACCTTTGGCACGCAGCTTGCCAGAGTAAGCACCCTGGCAGGCCGGGCTGGTTTGTTTACCTGCTGCGTCCACAGATTCGGCTGATGGCGGCTCCCACTGGCTGCGCTTCGCTGTTCCAGGCCAATAGGGGCAGTGGGAAGCGGCAGCCAGCACATCCCTCGGCCCGCGCCGCTTCCCGCAGGTGATTTCTGTGTGTGACAGAGATGATGCTGAATGGGAGAGAGGAAAGCCAAAAGTGTCATGGGCTCTGCAGTGTCTGTCATCAGGAATGACAGCTTAATTCATGTGCAGTTCTGCTTCACTCCCCCAGTTGTGAGCTGTGCTGTTTGTTGAAATGGGTTCCTGTCTGCATCCTGTATCACTTGCCAGACCGGTATTGCCCTGGCCTCTTCTTTTGTCATTCAGTATTGGACCCATTCTACAACAATACGCATTACCTCACCTTTTGGGGGCGAAGCCAGACCTTTTGGCACCTGCTCCCCTATTTGGTGTAAACATTGCTTGTGCCAATCAGAGGCGAACACACACAGGTTTTGGGGTCTGTCCACTATGACACTTCTGTGATGTCATAGTGGGTATTTTAGGGGTTGCCCTGCCATGTGCAGGCAGAGAGAGGAGAAAACGTGTCCCGTGTATCCCGTGTATGCCGTGTATGCCGTAACCGAGCCTGATCACCTCGAAGCCTCTCTCTCAGCTCACGTGTTTCAAATAGAGCTTCTACGTTTGCCGGTCGTGATGTGTTGGTTTGTATTTGTAAGTATCAGTTATTACTAAATGCTGCATTTTGTTTGTAAATATTGTTAGTAGATATTTTAGGCATTGTGTGTTTTAGGTTTTGTTAACTCTATTAGCTAATCATAAGCTGCTCTCTTACCCCTTGTAACTATCCCCAATAAAATTTTAAATTGATTGATTTTAGTTGTGTGTGTGTGTGTCTGCAGTCTGCCTCGTGACCCATACTCTCCTTGCATCTCTTACCTATATAGTCTGTTGCCACGTGCAGCCTGGTAAATAACAGGCCTGCATTTTTTTTTTTTGCCCCTGCAAATACGTGGCAATCTACACTGTTAATCACCCGTAACTCCTCCACCAGCTGTGTGACACGTGGGCCCAGTCCTGCAACATACTGAGCACCCTCAAGCTCCATTCACATCAAAGAGAGTTGAGAGTGTTCAACAGAGGGTAGGCGACACTCAGAACCTGGCATGATCATGCTCTATTCTTGCAGGCCAGAGGTGTCTCCTGAACTGGGCAACATTTTATTTCCTACATACGAGGGGTGGGGAATTACAGGCCAAAAGGGCTGGCTAAGTGAGCTAAGCCTCAGGTTTGAAATACCTAGACTCCCCGGGAATGAAGCTGAAATCCTATCTGGGCTGACGTCTTTCCAAAGCAGATAAGCTTAGGATCACTTAGAGAAGACTTTAAAAACTGGAGATCTGCAGGGACTTAAAGAGCCCATGCACTTTCATTAACAGTAGAGGGCTTCCAGTGGCATCCTTGGGCAAAACTCCCTGTCCCCACACTGATCTGGAGCATGCTGCCCTCACCCCAGAAAGAGCTGCCTATAACTATAAATATTTCCTCTATGGCTTCAGGGCCAAAGCCTGCTCACCTGAGAAGGGGCGAACTGCCAAGTTCAGATGTGGATTCAGCATCAGTGCAAACTTTCCCAAAGGCTGGACCCATTGCAGACCTGAGTCATGAAGTCTGGGTCCAGATTTGGATCCAGCTACAAAGTACGGGGTTGAGGAGGCTGGATCTGAGGTTTGAGTTTGGGTCCCATCTCTAGTTAACAGTGACGTTTACAAGAAAGAGCTCAAGAGGATTTATTATTTGTAGCGTGGTATCATCTAGGACACCCCCTCATGGACCAGAAGCCCATCGTGCAAGGCATTGCACAAATAGAGAACAAAAAGACTCCGCCTCACACAGTCTAATAAGTATCACCGAACTCTCATCCCATTGCAAAACTCCCACTGATTTGGATATAAGTAGGATCAGACCATTAGTTAACGGTGTTTTGAATGTATGTTATATTTCCTTAGATTCATCACATCCTTCCCTAAAGCAAGGAATCTCTGTCCCTTGCAAGTTTTACTGCTGCTCCATTCAGGGGGAAATGGGCGTATTTCAAATAGATCTTGGTCAAAGAAATGCAAGTTATACTGTGCATGCAGCGTTTTGTCGCAGGGGTGGGTTTTTGGTGCTCCAGAAGTAGAAGTGTCTTTTGGCTACTGATACTGTGTAATTAGGAGGAGCAAAGAAGAGGGAAGAAGGCAACTCCCAATATCCCTGCTCTCCCCCTCCCATCCCTTTGCCTGATGCAGACTATCCGACGTGGCACTATGGGGGAAGGGAGTTCAGAGCCTTCTAGAGAATGTGCAGAGCTGGAATTCCACTTTAAGATTACTTTCTGTCAAAAGAAATGTACCTATCGCTCTGATTCCAGACAATTTGTACTGAACAATATGCAGCAAAGATTTGAAAGGCTGAGTCCAATCTGATGCAGCTACTTAAATGTAGTTTGTTCATTTATAGGACTTTAAATTTTAGTGCATGGTCAATATATTACAACTCTTCTTTGCTCACAAAATTGTTTTATTGGATAGGATAAATTACTTGTATATAACAGCATTTAGTTATAATATGACTAGGAGAAATTATGCCTTCAAAAACTGAAAATCATCCAGGAAATCTAAAAATCTCTGCACTGTCTGTATTTTCAGAGATCATTGATCGATGATAACAAGGGTAACCAGATGTTCCATTTTTAAAGGGACAGCCCCTTTTTTGGGGACATTTTCTTATATAGGCGCCTGTTACCTCCCACCCCCTGCCCTGTTTTTTCACAACTGCTATCTGGTAACCCTAATGATAAAGAATTATTTTTATTCAGCCAAAAATTACTGCTAATAAGTGAAGATCATTTTAAATGTTAAAGGTACATATAGCCATGTAAACTTGTCAAAGGCATTCAGTGGAGGAAGGCTGAACATAAAAAGACATTTGGATTAAAAGGTTTAAATTTTATGCTAGCTGGAACAATGTCCCTTATGGAACGTAATTACAGAGAGGAAGGGGAAGGCGGAACAGCACCAGACACTGGGTTTAGCACAGAACCCTGCTGCTGACGTGCATCTTGCCCATTTAAAGGGACTGCCTATAGTCTCACCAATAGGCAAACTGTATGACTGCCTCTAGTAACCTTTCGCTTACTTTATACTGGAACTTGGTGCATTCTGTTGGGCCTGTTGATTGCCTCTCTATTCAGTGTCTTATTTTTTTCCCCCTCATGGAAGATGCTACTGCAAAGGATGAAAATTAAAAAGTAGCAAAGAATGTATGTGATATACACCTGGATATACGCTACCCAGACAGCCTACACTACCCCAAAACAGGAAGAAATCCTGTTCAGTTGGACTAGTCACATGAGGCAGGTGAACAGGATTTGACTTTCACTGTCCACTTGCTCATGACACAATAGCACTTAATGCGAGAGATCTATGCAGGGCCGGTGCAAAGATGTTTCGCGCCCTAGGCGAAACTTCCACCTTGCACCCTCCCCCCCCGTGTCCCCGCCCTGAGGCACCCCCCCACGGGCGCTCCCCCCTTCCTGAGGCCTCCCTGTGGCAGTCCCCCCCGAGACACCCCCCCCGCAGCAGCTCCCACCCCCACCCTCGCCCTGAGGCACCCCTCACCCCAGATCATCTCTGATCTGCGCACCGAGCCACAGCATCCTGAGGGCACGCGCGTCGCTGCTTCACTTCTCCTGCTTCCCAGGCCTGCAGCGCCTAAGCTGATTGAAGAAGATCCGGCCACCGTAGTCGCTGCCGCAGAAAATGGCACCCCCCCCCAAATGCCAGCACTCTAGGTGACTGCCTAGATCGCCTAAATGATTGCACCGGCCCTGGATCTACGGCACAGTTCATGGAGTACGCCACTTCTGTGCATAGTTTCAGTAAGTGAATCTGGTGCCCTGCCTGAGCTGCAAACCTCTTCAAGTGGCACTTTTGATCAGTGGAGTTATTCAGTGCTAATCCAGTAGCACCTTTGATTAGTGATAATCCATTCCTTGTCACCATAACTAATGAGAAGGGAGCCAATTCTTTAAGGTGCTGAATGTCTCCTATGAGGTACAGAGCACCATCATCATCCATATACTAAATTCCCTTGACTCCCATTAGAAGATTAAGGTGTTCAGCCTCTCACAATAGGGTCTTAATACAAATATTGGCTGCAGGGGCCCAGGGTTGCAGCTGTAACCAGGTAGCCCCTCTTAAGTCAATGGGAACAACTGCATGAGCAAGGATTACTAGCCCAAGTAAAGGTTGCAGGATCAGGCCTCAGTTTAGATTAGACTCTGGGTTACGAATGGCAGCAAGGTCAAGATCTGGAAATCTGGTGCATTCACACTCCTTTTCCCCTATGCAATAATCCTTTTTCCCCTTGAAAAATCCCACAAAGTCAGAAATCTGTTTTTTAGGCTGCTGAGATGCTTCCATGTTTTCTGTCAGACATGCACCCTGGGCACTATTTCCATGCGACAGATTTTGTGCAAATTACACCTGGCTCAGCTCAGCCATAATAAAGGTTATTGTGAACTAATAAAAGAGCCTATTTTTCTCTCAGCCAGAAACAAAAGCCAGGAAAAATGGAACAAACAGTCATTACCTACCTGTTATCTACTATAACTGTTATTAAGTTTTGCTGGTAACCATAATGACAGCATGAATAACAATAGAAATGTGTGTATTTACTTTTGTTATTTCAGCTGTGGGTAGCCAGGTCATTTTAGTTGACAAAATATTTTGTTATATAAGAGATCTCAGAGATCTCAAATAATTTGAGGCTTTCTATTATCTATTTGCATTGTGTCCACCTCTGTTTGTTAGGTATGGAAAGCTACAGCTTTTCTATAGCATTCATTATTATTGTTATTTATTAGCATTGTAGGTGGGCACAGCACATGGAAAGGTCACCCCTATGGGGCCTGAGCTTGACAAACCTTTGGCCAGGTGGTTTGTTTTCACTCACAGGAGTAATTCCACTGAGGTTACTATTATCATCTGTATTATGGCTAGCACCTGGGAAACCCAGTCAGGGATCAGGGCCCTGTTGTGTTAGGAACCATAGAGACAGCTAATAACAAAGAAGACAAGACTTCTTCAGTCAGGGTTTGGACGATCATGCCCTGATGTTGGGTCACAGACATACTAGGACAAAGTGACTGGCAGTTTAGAGACTACTAAATGAAGGCTATTTGTGCTGGGGGGACAGCTGCTCCTGAAGAAGCAGAGTTAGGAGATAATTGCCTCACAGATTTCATTTTTAAATGTAATTACATTTACAAGAATGTTTTCTGTAAAGCAATGACGTTTCAGTGGCAGAAGTGCGTTTTTGAGAGATTGGAACGAGGTGAGGATGGATGCCCATGCACAAGGGATGGAAGAGGGAAATCAGTGACTTGTCATTTTTCCCTTTATCCTGCCAGCAAAGGGCACGAGGGCAGGTGGGCAGCAGGATGTGGCTTTCTGGCTCAGCTATTGATAGGTTTTGTTGGGAGCAACTGCGACACAGAATGAGCTGTTCTCATGCCATTTTTTCTGCTGGCTTGGCTACATTGCACACCTGATATGTACGGCGACTTTTCAGAGCATTCAAAGCTAGGTCACTAAAGTCTCTGGTCCTACACTATAACTTCATGCTATTTTCTACCACAGCAACAGGGATTCATTAAGACACCTGGCTTGCTAGGTAGCCAGCGTGATTGTAGAGGCAAAAACAAGTATTAGAGAGAATGAACATTGAAATTGAATGGTGCTTAGAGGGGAGGGAGGAAATAAAAACAGACTTCTTTTACACTGCTCTGGCACTGCAACGGGCCTTGTGATGTTAAGGTCAATGAAAATAAGCCCCAGAATGTTTTCTACCTTGATGCCACACTAAGGTAAATTAAACAACAGATTTGACAGCTTGAAATGAAAATGAAATTACTTCCAGTCTATGAATCCATATCCATACCAGCTTGCTTCCAGCATGCTTCAAAGTGTGTAGAAGTTTGCCAAAGTTTTCTCAAAGCACCGTGCTTCAGTAAAACTCAGACACACAAAAGAATTCTGCCAGTTTTAGGATATGTTTACACAGGAGCTGGAGGTATCATTTCCAGTTCAGATAGAAATACCTACACTAGCTCTGATCACACTAGTGCGCTAAAAATAGCAGTGTGGCCACAGTGGCGCACATGGTGGCTTGGACTAGCTGCCCTGAGTACTTCTCTAGGCTTTCAGATGGGCTCTTAGTGGGGGTGGCTAGCCTACACAGCCACGACTGCAATTCTATTTTTAGCGCACTAGCTCCATCAGCGCTAGCTTGGCTATGTCTACCATAGAGAAAGCCTTAGCCCTTCCTATGGCTGGATCACTGAAAGGATTTGGAAGTCGGATTAAATGCAATCAGTGTGGAACATTCACTGCACCAGCAGCCCAAATATTGGGGAGTGAGTGGGGAAAGAAATAATAGCACAGAAAGCTTTATGTATCTAGAACATTGTCCATAGCAGTGATATGCTACGTCTCGAGCCAGCTGCGTCTCTTTGTAGCCTGGCATTGAGCTCCCATCATGGCTTTGAGTGCAGTTCATATTCTGTGACATCGAATGAGGAGCCTTGTGAAAATATAGTCATTTAAAAGTAAGACATGCAAGAGTCAGACACACAGCTGGATGGCAGGGACATTGATCGAACCAGACATCTTGAAATCAGTGACACACGCAGAGTGACCAGATGTCCCAATTTTATAGGGAGGGTCATGATTTTGGGGTCTTTTTCTTATATAGGCTGATATTACCCTCCACCCTCTGTCACGATTTTTCGCATTTGCTCTCTGGTTACCTTAGACACACCTGAATATCAGACAACTGATAGTCCTGTTCAGACAACTGTTTTGATGATGATACTATATTTACTATTCCTTGTAACACGGTTTCTGGTAGCCGGTATCCAAATTCATCCCTGTTGTAACTCCATGGCCTTCAGTGGGACTACACCAATAATAAACTCTATTGTTTTGTCTGTATATAAACCCTGATCCTTCACACGCTTGAGCACGTGTGTAACTTTACCAAGCGAGTAGCCCCACTAAGCCCTATCAGGCAGCTCAGGCGAATAAAGTTATGCACAGGCTTACTTGTTTGGAGGACCAGGGCTGTGATTTGTAAGCCATGGGGCGCAGGAGCCATGTCTCTCTCTGCTGAGTTGCAGCCCCTGCTTCTCACAGACAAGTTGTATCACTTTGAGTAACTCACTTACTGGGATAGGTGCCCAACTCCTATAGAAAGCAATAGGAGTTAGTTGCCTAAATACCTTTGAGGATCAGGGCCTTAGATGTTCTGTGCTTTAGCTTCCCACCTCTACCCCGGGGAGAAGAGTCAGTGCTTCTTCATTTGTGCCAGGGCTGAGCCCAGGCACCTCTGGCCTTGGCACTTCCCAGCTCTGGCACAAGAGGAGTCCGCAGCCTGCAAACCACCAAGCAGTAGGACCCTGCAGCAGCTCTCAGGAGTGGGATGGGGGCGGAGGGGGCACTCTGCCAGTGGGAGGCTCCAAAGTGCTTTTTTTTTTTTGGAGCTCGGAGCCTCCCATTTTAACATGCAACTTTTACAACTTTCTAGAAGTTTCTCTGGGCGGGTTATATAGCCCCCTCCGAGGGCTGGACTCTGCAGAGACGGACACACACCGGGAGGCTGCAGACGCTCTGCTCCCTGCAAATCGCGCCGGCCCCGCGCCCCCAGCCCGGACGCGAGCCCCAGCGGCGCAGGAGCGACCCCTCCAGGTTAGGGGCTCCGCAGGGGTCCACGGAGGTTCAAGCACCGGGCTGCGTTGGGCTGGTTGTGCCCGGGGTGGGGGCAGGCGGTAAGGGGAGCGGCAGCAAGACGCGGGGGGCGCCCCATGGAGCTCCTTGGTACGGTGCGGGGTTCCCGGAGCGCCCCCGCGGCAGGGGGTGTGTGCACGGAGGGGGGCGCCCCGGACTGTCCCAGCGGCTGGGTGGGGTGCACGGAGGGGGGCGCCCCGGACTGTCCCCGCGGCAGGGTGGGGTGTGCACGGAGGGGGGCGCCCCGGACTGTCCCCGCGGCAGGGTGGGGTGTGCACGAAGGAGGAGTTCCCCGGAGTATGGCCGCGGCAGGGAGGTGGATGTGGACGGACGAGGGATACTCCGGAGTATCCCTGCGGCGGTGGGGGTGTGCACGGAGCGGGGGCGCCCCAGACCCCGGAGTTGTCCCGGCGGCAGGAGGTGTGTGTCCGCACGGGGGCAGACGGACACCCCGGAGTTGTCCCCGTGGCAGGGTAGGGGTGTGCGGGGGACCGTGGATGCTCCCCCTCCCCCCACGGCGACATTCCAACAATCTCCCTGGGCCTGGGCGAGTTTGCAGGGGGGACACACCCGAGAATGTCCCTGTGGCGGGGTGGGAGGGGCAGCGGAGATGCCTGGGATCTCCCTGGCCTGGGGAGATCAGTGATGGAGAGTAGGGGACTGGGTCCCATGGAATATCCCCCAGTTGCTGGGAAATCGCGTGTGGAGCAGGAGCAGGGGAATCTCTTACTGGGAATGGGGGCGGGGGGTGGTGTCAGGATGAAATGTCGGGCTCTCCCCAGGAGTCTTCAGCAGCCTAGAAAGTTTTTGGGGGGGGGTAATTCCCCCATCCCTGGGGATTGGTGGGGTGTGGGGCGGATCAGAATGGAGCATTTGGGGGTGGGGTGGGGGGGCTGCATGCCCTGCCCCTGTGGAGGATGTGGGAGGAAAGGAGTGGGGGCAGTTCCTGGGTGACAGAGGCTGTGGGGTATTGAACTTGGTAGCTGCAGCTGCTGCCTTTCTGCAGTTTGAGGGGAGGCAGGTCTGGGCTCCACTGATCTGAGGGAAGCAGCCCCTCCTGCCCCACACCAGCGGGGTCCATTTTCCAGGCTGCCCCACACCAGAGGCAGCCATGGGAAGGAGCTGCCAGTGATGCTCCCACAGATCCTCAAGACCATGGGGAGCAGAGGTGCCTGGGTTTAAGTATCCCAAGTAACAAAAATGAAATAACATGAGGGGGAGGGATACAATAGGAGCAGTGTCCCAGGGGCCAGGTCTCTGCTCCTCCTTCCAGCTTAGAGCCAGTATTAAACCAGTATCCACAGCTCCCTCTCCCTGTGAGCCCTGGGTCCCCCTGCCCAAGGGTGAACTGCCGCAGAGCAGGGAGGAAACCTACCGCCTTCGGGATAAGGGTGCAGCTCTTTGTTCTCTCTTACTGTAAACTAAAACCAACTCTGTCAAAATACAAAGCCTCAGGCTGTCTTAGTGCAAGTTCTCCACTAACACCCAAAGGGCGTTTGCTTATTGCATTTGTGTGAGTCGCTTTTTCATGCAGTTTGTTCTGATCTAGTGTGTGTGGGTGGAATCTAAGGCCCTGATCGTGCAAGATGACTCCCACCCCAGATAGACCTGCCACGCTGGCACAAGGATCTGCCTGCATGCATCTCATTGCAGACTGGGCCCCGGGGGAGTGCAGGGTGTAGGTGGAAGCTATGAAGCATGAGCTCCTAGAGAATCAGCATGGCACTAAATTATAACACACAGGCCAATGCTGTTGTCTCACTAACACAACCCCTTCACATAATTCAAGGGTAGGAGATGTTGCTCAGAACTGAGTGGAGCTTACAGGCTGAGACCTATTCTTACTGTGCGCTTCCATCGTCCTTGGGGAGACCTAGACATTTGTCGATTCAACCCTTCTGTGGGCAAAGTTTGGGCACAGCGGCTTCCTGGATGGTGGCTAGATTTCATTGCTCTCTGAAGTAATGGAACTGTCCTAAAGATCTAGCACATGCTTTAAACCAGGCACCATTCTCAAGGGAACTACTTTCTGTATCTGTTTTCTTTCAGAATGAAAAAGGCAAACGTTGACCTCACTATGAAAAAGTTTCAAGGTATCTTTAGAAGAAGAAAATAATAAACAAAAAAACACAAAAAAAGTTTGAAACTGTCTAACTGCATAATCCCAGCCCCACATCCAGATGGGGAGATTGTAAACTGGTGTATGTGTTTTAAATAGTCTTTCTTTTGGATAGCCAGCGCAAATTAAAGTCATTAGCTTTTCATTTTCAGTCTTGCAACAAGGCTTATTGAAGGGATCTTAGGGTGTAAATTAACCCTATCCCTAAGGCTATATAACTTCCATCCTGTGAACTGCAACATGTCTGCTTGTGGCTACGTGCACAAATGCTTTCTTTTGTGTGTGTAATTCCTTGGGCCCACCTCTGTTTCCTGTTCTGTTTTCTTTAACTCTAATGCTGCCACTCCAGCTGCTGCTTCCTGCTGCATGCCAGGAACTGAACTTCAGAGCAGCCTCAGCCAGGGGGGGGAAGAATGACTAAAGAATGGAGCTCAATCACAGCACTTGGCAGGATGCCTGAACAATTCAGTATTCGGTCTTTGGGTACCACAAAGATAACTTCATACAACCAAAAAAAGTCGCAGGCATAGAAGAGGATTTTAACCCCTAATATACATAAGCAGGTAGCTTTGCTTGGGGAAGATTTTGAGCTCTCTAGACCTTTTGGAGCACCCTTGAGCCCAAAGTACAAGTTTGGCAGGGAGGCAGTAGCACTTAGCCAGCCTTTGGGTGTACAGCAGGGATTAACTTGCTTCTTCAAATGTGGACAGGTTAAAGAGCTCAATCTGATTTGCATAAAATGGAGTAGGTTACAGCCACCCTCATCTTCCGTACAGAGTTGTAGCCTGTAGAGGTGACTGATTCCAGCCTGCAATGTTCTACCTTGATTGTGGTGGCCAGTGGGCCACCAAACAGCAGTGATCTTCAGAGGTCACTGGACCGTCAAACAGCACAGCTTTTCTGTCACTCCTAACTTGAGCTGGATTTGAACCACTCTCCTAGAATTGAAAAGATCTCCAGCCTATCACTTGGGTCTTTGAACCAACCAACTTGCCTGATCATGTCCCTTTAAAGTCCCAAAAACAAACCAGTGAGTTAATATTCAATTAGACCAGGCTTTTATTCAAAATGTACAGGCCCGCTGTTTCAGAATGCAGTTTGGACTCTCAAGCATGAGCTACCATTTCTCTCTCCACATAGTATGATTTACTTCTGCAGTTAATCACATGGGCAATTTTTGAGGGTGTAAGTTCACACCTGCAAAAAAAAAAAGGGCTGGGCTGAAGCCTGGTTGGAAATTGGAACCCTATTAAAGTTATTAAATTGGAAGCGAACCACAGATGCAGATCAGGTTGCATCACAAATGCTATTTCACTTCCCCGCACTGGATTCTAGGAATGGGGTTAATTGGAAGCATCAGAGCTTAGACTAGTCTAAATGCTGACGTGGCTTTAGGAGGGAAGGTGGTCTGACAGATTCTCAAGCTTTCGCTGCCTTGCAGGTTCACAGCAACATCACATTCAGTGGAAGCCATGCGGGTGACCAACCTCCTGGCCCTCTGTGCCCTAGCGGCCGCAGTGCCCTCGGAAGATAAGAAGCTGAGCGATAAGGCAACCGCCTTAGCTGACCGCAGCACAACTCTCGCCTTCAACCTCTACCACATGATGGCTAAAGACAAGAACATGGAGAACATCCTCGTGTCTCCCGTGGTGGTGGCCTCCTCGCTTGGCCTGGTGTCACTCGGTGGCAAGGCCACCACAGCCTCCCAAGCCAAGGCCGTGCTCAGCGCCGACAAGCTGAATGACGACTACGTTCACGGCGGGCTTTCAGAGCTCCTGAACGAGGTCAGCAACTCCACCGCCCGCAATGTCACCTGGAAGCTTGGGAACCGCTTGTACGGCCCCAGCTCCATCAACTTTGCTGATGATTTTGTGAAGAGCAGCAAGAAGCACTACAACTACGAACACTCCAAGATCAACTTCAGGGACAAGAGGAGCGCCCTGAAATCCATCAACGAGTGGGCATCCCAGACCACCGATGGCAAGCTCCCTGAGGTCACCAAAAACGTGGAGAAGACCGACGGGGCCCTGATCGTGAACGCCATGTTCTTCAAACGTAAGTTAAATGCAGAAGGTGCTCTAAATTAATGAGGTGAGTGATCAAGTGCAGGTGGCACCCGCTAGCCAATACTTGGCTTCACCTCCTGTTCCTAATTTAGATATAAATGACACAAAGGGCCTAATTCAGCTCCCATTTACACTGGTGTAAATCAGTGGAGTTGCACACTGGGGCAAGTGAGAGGAGACACAGGCTCAAAGAGTTTTCTAGAGTCCTACAGGGCTTTATACGGAGGGATCTTTGCCCCACAGCTGAAATGCACTGGAGTGAAAAACAGGAGCCATTGGAGCTTGCAACAGAAATCTTATTTTAGGAGTGGAAGTGAATTAGTTTCTCCATCTGAAACTTCAAGAGGACATAGATCTCTACCTCGATATAACACTGTCCTCGGGAGATAAAATAGGTGAAACCGCACTATATCAAACTTGCTTTGATCCGCCAGAGCGTGCAGCCCCCCTACTCCCCCGGAGCACTGCTTTACCGCGTTATATCCGAATTTGTGTTGTATCAGGTCACGTTGTATCTGGGTAGAGGTGTATATTAAATAAATTGGTGCCATGGTAAATAAACTTCAGGTTGCAGGATAGAAGGTTTGTTTTGGGAGGGGGGAAGGAATTTGCTAGTCCCAGTCTCACCCCAAATTAGCACAATAACAAAAATGGGATTTTTTTAAAACTCCAAAGTAGCTGTTATAAAGTCAGAGACAAGACACTGCACTACATATACTGGTGTTCTCTTTGGTAGGACAAATTGTGGGTTCTTAGATGCTCGCCAGTCTAGGGTGTTCCTTGCTGGGCTACTGGAGTTAATTGAGCATGACGACACACAGCCCATTCCCATTTCTTGTTAACTGATGGGTTTTCCTCCTCCTCCATTTATAGCGCACTGGGATGAGAGGTTCCATCACAAGATGGTGGACAACCGTGGCTTTATGGTGACCCGTTCCTACACAGTGGGAGTTCCCATGATGCACCGCACAGGTAAGTTTTAGCTTATGCTCCCTGCCCCAAGATCCACTGGACTAAATCCACCCTGTTGATTTACAACAGAGATGATATTAGCCCAGTTGGTCAACTTTTCACCCGGTTTTCTTTCCCCACCAGCCTTTCAGATAAGTCAAAACTATGCAGCTTTATGCTTAAATCTTAGTACAAGATTTAATGCCATTTATGTGGCTTTAGATCTGGACACTCTTCTATTAGGAAGAGATTCCATAGGAGATCTAGAATTGGGGCATCAAACAGAGCTCTGAGTAGTAGCAGCTTTCAGTCACCATCCACACTTGTCTACTTTTGGGCCAGTAAACTAGACAGTCCCCAGATTGCACTCCACTGAAAACATGGGGCAAATTAGCAACAGAATCAGGTAGCTCTGCTTCCCAGGGCTCACCCTTATTGCCTCTGCCTGCGACTCTTTTCTTAAAGGTCTGTACAACTACTTTGATGATGAGGCTGAGAAACTTCAGATTGTGGAGATGCCTCTTGCTCACAAACTCTCCAGCATGATCTTCATCATGCCCAACCATGTGGAGCCTCTGGAGAGAGTTGAGAAGCTGCTGACCAGAGAGCAACTGAAAACTTGGATCCGCAAGTTGAAGAAGAGAGCCCTGGCCATTTCCCTGCCAAAAGTCAGCTTGGAAGTCAGCCATGATCTCCAGGTAAAGTCTCTCTTGACGTCAAAAACCAGACTGTCTGCTGAGGATGGTTCGTGGGTCTTTCCCCCACTTCTGCTTTGAAGTGACAGGCTGGCACATACGATGGCTTATGAGCGGAGAAATTTCTGCCACCGTTGGGAAGGTTGTGAGAGACCAGGATGGTGAGGGAAGAGAGGAGACTGTAATTTCTGCCTTGGCAGCTTCCCTGAGTGGATGTGTTAGGATCCCCCTGGCATGACCTATAAGAATGACATTTGAGGAGCCCAGAATAGGCAGATTTGATCAGATCTGCATATGTAGTTCTAACCAGATTCCCACTGTCCTGCACTTGGGGAATTCTCTTCTCCAGCCCTGAAAGTAGGGAGATGGGGCAATTAGAGGTGTTTTATACACAAGTTGGCTTGCTATACATGGTGAGCTTGTTACTTACAAACTGCGTCATTCAGTGGAAACCTAGACTAACACTTCTGCTTAAATGGCTGCCTGGCTTTAAGTTGGGCTCTGGGTTTATGGATTTAAGCCAATGTATTGTCATTTTACTCAGCTCCTTTACACTTCTGCAAAACGGGGAGGAAAACTTCTCCATCAACTCCCCTGTTCTTTTCAGGATCCAAGGAGCCACATCACACCGTTAACACCCCCAGGTAGCTAGACCTATTCCCTGAGCGCAGGGCGTTACTCTGTATTTACACTACTGAGAGCAGAATCTAGCTGGTTGAGCATATGATTGAACAGCATTAGTGTCTTCCCTAGGAGTCTAACCCGCCTGTCTGTCCTCATAGAAACACTTGGCGGACCTTGGCTTGACTGAAGCAATGGACAAGAACAAGGCTGACCTGTCCAAGATTTCAGGCAAGAAAGATCTCTACCTTTCCAACGTCTTCCATGCCGCGGCCCTCGAGTGGGACACCGAAGGGAACCCCTTTGATGCTGACATCTACGGCCGAGAAGAAATGAGGAACCCAAAACTCTTCTATGCCGATCACCCATTCGTCTTTGTGATCAAGGACAATAAAACCAACTCCATTCTTTTCATTGGCAGGCTAGTGAGGCCCAAAGGGGACAAAATGCGCGATGAATTGTAGTTTTAATTTTCAGGTTTTGGGGGAGATTTTTTAAATGTTCTTTTGTATTCTCTATGAACTGATGGGTGCTCGCCGGACCAGAGTGCATTTTGATGTTAAATCCAGCATACACTTTACCTCACCAGAATACTCCACCAAAAGAAAATGTGTGGGAGGAACAGGGGAGGTGGGAGAGAGAGGGGTGAAAGGGCCAGGAACAATGGGAAGGACCAGTTCACTGGGATTCTGTTTCCAATTAGTGGCACATCTGCTGAGATTTTAGGTTACTGTCTGTGTCTTCCTCCTCCTTCCTGCATAGAATAAATCCTTCTGCCAAGCATGATGGCACCATCTGCCAGGATGCAAACTGTCAGCCGAGGCCACAGTAAAGGTACCAGCCCACACACTTGCATAACCGTCTCCATTGTGCCCTTTGTTCTAGACACGTGGAGTGCTGCTTCCCCATCCCTCTTCCCTGACAAGCTTCCTTCAGCTTTGTGCTTAGGGGACAGCTTGCCTCCCACACATCCACTGCCCATGGCTCCTTGCACTGGGGGGTTTCTTGACTGAGCTGGAAACCAGGGAGCTGGTCCCTTTATCTGTTCACCCCCTTGAAGTTCTTCTGCCTGCATCTTGCTTGGTAAAGAGAGTGGCAGGGACTGAACGTGCTCCCATTTACAGGGACTAACAGCAGTGGGGGCACTCCTGACAGACGCAGGTGTAAGGGAGAGGAGAAGTGAACTCCCAGGAGTTAGTCTAACCATTTTGGTTACTTTAGAGGGGGAAACAGACTGTAACCAACAGCCATACAAGTAAGTAGCTGCTCAGATGCTGTGGCCCACATACAAACATAGATACAAGTAGAGTTTTCCCTGTACCTTTCTAAACCACTTAGCCATGCTCTGAAATGTGTCATATTTCCCCAGCTACTTCCAGTTGAACACAGACTAAAAACCTGTCCCCGCCTTAGCCATGGAGAGCTGAAATCTAGCAAAAATCTGCTTCTTTGGGAATACTCTAGTTAAAAAAACCCAACACCTTAAATCTCACAGCACTGAGGTGTTTCAGCAAAGGGGCCAAGGCCAGAATGGACCATAGAGATTAAGAGACCCTTTTTCAGGTGGTCTCTTCAGCAGAGAGGTGAGGTGCAGCTGGGGGAGGGGTGATTTGCTCTGCAGCTAGCTGTGCTCTATCTGCTCTGGGGCTCAAGAGGATTTCAGGCTAGGGAGCTACCGAGCAGACAGCTCTCCCCACGACTGGGCTTGCCATCGAAAGGTTTTATTAACCCCTTAAAAGGGACAGGAAGAAGTTCACATCCCTTGGTGCTTTTGTTTCAGTCTGTCAGACAGACTGGGCAAGAAACAGTTTACATTGTGAAGGTTCTCTCTGCAACTAGAAAGTTAGAGCCCAGACCATCTCCCAAGGGGAAGATTCCTGCTGACACCTCTCTAATATCTTCCACAGCCTGGCTTCCTAATGACCCTTTCTACACAATCATCTTCCCAAGAGGGTTCAATCCCCAGTGGCTGACCTGCATAAGGCACATAGGGGTAACACTTGTATTTATAGCTATATATTTATGCGTGAGAAGTGGTAAGTCTCATGATCCAATTCCAGCCTAGAGTTGATGGATCAAAGTGAATTATTCCCCAAGGGACATTATCAGGTTGAAGCTTGTATTTAAAAATAATAAATGGTCCTGATCTTACAAATTCCTAAGTATGTGTTTAATGCTTCTTACGCACACAATGTCACTGCAAAACTAGAACAAAGGGTTAGATAATTGATTTTCAGTTTAATCTACTTTCCATGTCACTGATGCTGATTGCAATCACGGTGGACAGTGAAACTGGACTGGTTACAGTTACTTTTTCTGTTTCACTTTCACCTTCTTGAGTACAAGCCCTGTCCTGCAGCATCTGGATTTTAGAGGCTGAGAGAGGTTTAATTGGTAAATTGACTTCCACAATAGTTTAAGTTGATCTGAACTTTGTATATATACCTAAATCTAGGGGCCAAAATGTGACCTGATCTTGTCTCTTAGTAGATGAAGTTACAAAAGTACAGTAAAGCAATGCTGTCCTTAACATCTCCAGTTAAAGCTCTGACAAGCATCGCCAACAGAGTGATGGTGGGGGGGAAAGGGGGGCACGGGCCTGTATCAGAGTGCACAAAATACTGTCCGAGCACTGCAAATCTGTGCACTGAAACCCATGTCTGTTACACATTTATACAGGATAGGGTGGGTGGGAGTGTGGAGAACACATTGGGAGAGTGCCAATTTGCATCATGTGAATGGAAGTGTCTGCTTCTTGTTTTGAATTCTTGTACCACAAAACTATGAGTTGTATAATTTTGCAATAAAACTTTTTCAATTAATCTTGGCATTTGTGGGAGGTGTGATTTGTGATCATAAAGGCCTGGATTGTTTGAATCCTGCAGTGGCCATAAGCAATTGGTTCAAGGGGTTTATATGCAAAATCTCATCCAGGTGCTGAAGCTTGACTGGCAGGTCTCTGCCCTGTCCAGTTAAATCTAACATAGGTTTATTTGTCTTGTAATTCAAGTATATACGATTCACCCAACAGTCAGAGCAGCACTTTATGAACATTCATTTAGCCTCTCCACCCCTCTGACACAGGGGAAACTGCACAGAGTGGTTAGTCATCTGCTTTCCAAATTTTCTCAATGCTCACAGCCCCAACTGCTCAGTGCCTTGACCCTGTGTGTGGCTGGAGAAAAGGCAGACTTAAAAAAATCAGCTACAAGCAACTTGCCCACAGTTGCGAAGAAAATATGTTAAAGCCAGGAATAGACCCTCTGATGCCTCCATCCTCTGCTTGACCCCATTAGCTGGTAACACCTGCCACATGTTCAAAGCACCCTCAATTCCAGCTGAAACAATGGGCAGCCACAGGTGAACAGGGCCCCATGGTACCTTTCATTCCAGTAAAAGACCTATGCAAACAAGGCAAATGTCTCATTGGTCCACACCTGTAGTCACTGGACCATGCTCGCACCTTGCATATCAGACACCACCTGGTGGTATAATCTGCCCAGTGCAGATTTTAGCCACAGCTCTTTCCTCGGTGGCTGAACCTGCTAGGCTGTGTGTTCTGAGGAAGAATTTAAATGACAGGCACATCTGAGAGAATCAAGGGAGGTGAGGGAATATCTTTGGACCAACTTCTGTTGGTATATACAAAGCTCTTCTTCAGTTCTAAGGCAAAGGAACAGCAGGCCGATACCTGACCTGCTAGAAGGGGAAAGGAGTGGGGCAGGCTAATCTTAAAAGTAGCTGTAGGACAATACCAGTGGGTTTGGTGTTTCTTGGCTCAACCAGTCACAATTTCCAAAGAGCTCTTTCTACTCCAGCCCCCAAAACAGCCTGGGATCGTAAAGTTAAACTGGGCTCTTTCAGACTCTCATGTCATCAGGAACTTTCTGCACATCACAGGCAGTTTACTAGATTTTAAGGCCACAAAGGACCATGATTGCCAATCTAGCCAGATGTTCTGCATAACAGACCACAACTCACCCTCAGCAATTCCTGCATCTAGCCCTACAACTGATGCTGAATTGCAACAGGCCTTCTGGAAAGACTCCCAATCTTGATTGAACGACTCCAACTGATGAAGAATGAATACCATAGTAATACAGATAATCACCCACACTGTTACAAATGTGTGTCTTATTTTCTATTTGAATTTTGCTGCTGAATTTCCAGCTCCTCGATGTTGTCATGTTAAGCTTTTAATATACCCAACAAAAAGTTTAGTCTCAGATCTTAGGTAAAGCTCTGCAGTCCAGACGCAGCCTAGGCTGACAAGGGTGTTTTCTGTTGCTGCAGGAATACCACCACTCCAACAAATGTTAGCTATGCTGAAAGAAGCACTCTTCCATCGGCATAGCTGCATGTACCCTACAGGTTGTGTCAGTCAGGGGCATTATTTTTCACAGCCCTGCCCAGCGTTCCTATGCTAGTATTTTCAAGAGTAGTCTAAGCCTTAGGTAACAATTTAGTTCAGGGGTTCTCACAACAAAAATTTTGGTGGCCTCAGCCTGCAGCCACCAACTCTTGCTGGTGGCAGCACTGACCAATTTTCCTAAAATTATTAACTTAAATATGCAGATATACATGTCCAAATCATTGTAATTTATTGTTTTTTTTTTCTTTTGCAGACTCAATAATAAAAATGTACAGTTGTGTTTTGGGGCCACTTGCACCTCCCCTAGTCCCCCACCTATCACTTCTGGTTCTTCTTTGAGTGCTTGCTCATATCCATTCCAGTTAGGTGTGCGCGTGCCGCGTGCACATTCGTCAGAAGATTTTTACCCTAGCAACACTCGGTGGGTCGGCTGGGCGTCCCCTGGAGTGGCGCTGTTATGGCGCCGGATATATACCCCTGCCGACCCAGCCTCCCTTCAGTTCCTTCTTACCGCCCATGTCAGTCGTTGGAACAGTGGAGCGCGGCTTAGTTGACCTCCACTTCCCTAGCTACTCGTAGTTCTTGTGTAATACAGTTATAATCCTTAGTTTTTTCTTTACTAGCATAGTTAGTTTAGTAATAGTTAGCGGGGTTCGGGGAGTAGCCCCTTCCCCGCAACCGGTGCCGGAGCCCATGCCCAGCTCACCGGTTTTTAAACAGTGCTCGGCCTGCTACAAGCCGATGCCAACAGGAGATCCGCACGACTCCTGTTTGAGGCGCCTCGGGGAATCGCACTTCACAGCTAAGTGCCCCATTTGCAAGGCTTTTAAGCCAAGAACAAAATGGAGTGGGACTTTCACTTATCCTCCACCTTCAGCACCAAGCGCTGGTCACTCGGCGGGCAGAAGCGCCTCCCCAACACCGGACCCCGCTGGCACTGCCAAGGCCTCTTGCCATCGGCTGTCGCGGGCACCGAAGTTGACTCGGCACCACTCCCTCTCTCCGAGGTCAAGAAAGCCCACAACTCCTCCTGCCAGTGCCCGACAGCTCCCTGGCACGCACCGTGGTTGAGCTCCCTGCTCCTGCTGCTTCCGTGCAAACTGCACCACAGCCAGAGAGCTCGTTTAAGTCGGATCACCCGGCACCAACACCTGCAGAGGCACCGATGACGTCAGCACTGTTGATTCCAGTTCCACGGGGCCGTCAAATCCAGTGCCTGACAGCTCCTCAGCCTGCGCCGTGGTCGAGCTTCCTGCTCCTGCTGCTTCCGTGCAAACTGCACCGCAGCCAGAGAGCTCATCTAAGTCGGATCGCCCGGCACCAACACCTGCCGAGGCACCGACATCGGCACTGTCGATTCCGGTCCCACAAGGGCCTTCGAATCCAGTGCCTGACTGCTTCCCAGTGCACACTGTGGTCGAGCTCCCTGCTCCTGCTGCTTCTGTGCAAACTGCACCGCAGCCAGAGAGCTCGGCTAAGTCAGATCACCTGGCACCGACACCTGCCGAGGCACTGACAACGTCAGCACCGGTGATCCCGGTCCCACGAGAGCCGTCGAATCCGGTGCCTGACAGCTCCCCGGTACGCACTGTGGTTGAGCTTACTGTTCCCTCCACGCCAGAGACATTCCCAACGGCGAGGGATCTCATTGCCATGACAAAGTAGATGCTGCCTGAACCCCCGGCACTGCCAGTGCGGGTTATACAGTCTCTTGGCAAGCCTCCCTTGATACGACCATCCTCTGTTGGCACAGCAGAGCGGCACCATTCATGATCATGGTCCCGCAGATGCTCCAGGTCCCTTCGGCACTCCCGCTCCCGATGCCACTTGCAGTCCCGATGCTGTTCTCCTCGGCACCGGTCGCACTTGCCACACCGGTCGGTGTCCCGTTCACCGACCTGCTAATCTCGGCACCGTTCTGGCTCCCGGCACCGCTACAGGCACTGTGACTCCCGTAGCCGCTCCTGATCTCGAGATCTCGGTCGACCTCCCGGCACCACTCTGGTCGCAGGTCCGGATCTCGTTCCAAGTACTGGTACACCTTCCGGTACCGGTCCCCGGTGCCAAGTTGGGCAAGGTCCGGTAGAGTCAGAGACTCTGCCCATGATTTTTCAGCACCTCCATGGCCACCCGGACACACATCAGTGTCTTCCCACGCGGACAGCTTTTATGCTCAGGACCGCGATTCTGATGTGCCCGCCAACAACCTGAGAGCCCATCAGGACCTCCTAAGGAGGGTAGCACTGAATGTGAACCTCCAGATGCAGAGGTCCCGGAGGTAGGGGACGCGGTAGTGGACATTCTATCGGCGGTTGTCCCACTAGAGGGGCCCTACCCGTTTATTCGGACCATCCAGGCGAATGCTGATACTCTATGGAGGCTACGACTACTTGTATGTCCGTCATCCTCCCTGCTCACTAGTCGTTCAGTCCGTTAAGGAAAGGGAATGGCATGGCCAGCAGGCGCCAGCCCCGAAATCAAAGGAGGCTAGGCGAATGACCTTACTCAGCCACAAGGTGTACTCTGCAGGGGCCTTATAGCTCTGCGTGGCAAATCAACAAGCCTTGCTTAGCCCCTATAATTATAACACCTGGATGACCGTGATAAGTTTTATGGAGCTTCTCCATCAAGACTTCCCGCAAGACGTTTCCACTGCCTCTTGGAGGAAAGGGAAAAAGGTGGCCAGAGCTCTCCTCCAGGCCTCGTACATTGAGACATCTCATGCTCAGGTTTCAAACCTCCGCCGGTAGCGGCGTATTACCTATTCACGACTTTACGATTTGATGGTAAGGGGCCTCTTTGCAGAGCCGCATGTGAAGTCACCCAGGCTGCAAGAGCCTGAAGGACAACAGGATCCTAGTGCTTTCTCGGCTGTGCATTACGCCGACAAGCCTAACGAGCTTCTATCTTCCAGCCACAGCGCTGTACTCCTCTGCTGATGCCACCTACGACTTTGGCAGGATGGTGCGCGAGGTTGGTCGCAGATGACCACAGGGACCCCTAGAGGCCAAGAGTCAAGTCCCTCGCAGATCACCACCGGAGCAAAGACGAACTTTCTAAGGTGCGCACTGAGGGCGGCATAGGTAGATGGATACCAGTTACAGGCGGGATGCCCTCCTATTCCTTTTGGCGTGGGTCCAGTAACTTGCCATCAGGTGTAGAGTCCAACGAACTGCAGAGTATGAGGTACCACCTCCATATTTGTTCCAACCCTGTCCCTTTCAGGACTCCTCTCATAGCAATTCTCTTACAAGAGGGCAGACGCCATTGCGCACGAAAGGGCGCAGGGGCTATTACCTTGTTATTCCCATATCTCAGTACTCCACGGAGTCTCGACCTATCCGTAGACCTATGAGGCACTCAATCAGTTTTATTGATAGGTTGAATCCGCATGGGTTATCCCTGGGAACCATTTATCCTGTCTTGGATCCTGGAGATGGTATGCGCCCTCGTATGAAGGACGCGTACTTTCACACGCCTCTTCCCTCCACACAGGATACCTCCGCTTTTAGCCAACCGCGGTACTTCCGTTTACGGTCCTGCTGTTTGGCCTTTTCTACAGCCCACGGGCATAACCAAGTGTGTGGCTGTAGTCACCACCCACCTCCGCCGACGTCGGATATGTGTTTTCCGTATCTGGATGATTGGCTTATCCGAGGAGACTCCGAGACACAAGTCACTCAGCATGTGGGCATCGTCAAGGACCTATTCACACGTCTAGGCCTGATGATCACTATGGAAACATCCATTCTGGTTCCCATGCAGAGGTTAGACTTCCTAGGAGCTATCCTGGACTCTGACCTAACCGGAGCCTGCTTACCACAGCCGTGGTTTCAGGCAATGGCAACAATCATCTGAGGTCTGCAGACTTTCCCAACGACCTCGGCTCGCACTTATCTCGGTCTCCTGGGTCCCATGGCTGCCTGCAAGTTTGTAACCAAACACGCCAAGCTCCGCCTCTGTCCTCTCCAAGTTTGGCTCAAATGGGCGTACTGCCCGGACTGGGATCCAATGGTCACAATAGTCACCATTCCCTTGAGCACCCTAGGCTCCCTAGAATGGCAGCTCACTCCCTCCCTGGTGTGGGCAGGGATGCCGTTCCATCCGCCCCAGCCCTCACTGTCCCTGATGACGGACACGTCATCTCTCGGCTCTGGTGCTCACCTCGGTCACCTTCAAGCTTAAGGCCTTTGGTCTTCTCAGGAGCTGGCGTTCCACATCAATGTCCAAAAATGAGAGCAGTCCGCCTGGAGTGCCAGGGGTTCCAGCAGCAGCTGCGAGGCCGTGGTGTCTCAGTGTTTACAGCCAACACAACGGCCATGTGCTACATAAACAACCAGGGAGGGACATGGTGCTCCTTCTTCTTTTGTCAGGAGGCCATCTATCTCTGGGAATTTTGCATAGCCACTTGATAAATCTGGTAGCGTCCTCTCTCTCAGGCGTTCGGAACGCCTTGCCGCTTCGACTCAGCAGGTCTTTCCTGTCTCACGAGTGGTCGCTCTGCCCGATGTGATGCATTCTGTTGCCAGAAGTGGGGATTTTTCCCCACATAGATCTGTTTGCTTACCGCGAGAACAGGAAATGTCCGAGGTTCTGCTCCTTCCAAGGTCTCTCCCCGGGACCGATCTCGGACGCTTTCCTCATGCCGTGGAAGGGCCAACTCCTTTATGCCTTCCCACCGTTCCCCTTGGCTCATTGGGTCCTGCTCAAACTTTGCAGGGGCAGGGCGCACATCATCATGATCACTCCAGCGTGGTCCAGGCAGCACTGATACACCACGTTGCTCAACCTGTCAATAGCCAACCCAATTACCCTGCTACTCCACCCGGACCTCATAACTCAGGACCATGGCAGACTTCGCCGCCCGGACCTGCAGTCTCTTCACCTTACGGTGTGGCTGCTGCGTGATTAAATCGGGGTAGCACAAAGCCTTCCACCTGGTCAACGTACCTGGCGAAGTGGAAGCGTTTCTCCTACAGGTGCGAAACGCTTGATCTTACTCCTGCTGAGGTCTCGATCCCCTCTATTTTGGGCTACCTTCTGGCCTACAACAGCAGGGCCTAGTGGTGTCATCGCTGAGGGTACACTTGGCAGCCATCTCTACCTTCCATCCAGGCTAAGGTGGTCGTTCCGTGTTCTCACACTATGGTTTTGAGGTTCCTCAAGGGCCTGGAGCGCTTACACCCTCAGGTACGCTGCCCCGCCCCAACCTGGGACCTCACCCTGGTTGTAACCAGACTTATGTCTCCCCCATTCAAGCCGTTAGCAACCCGGTCGCTGCTATACCTGTCTTGGAAGACAGCTTTCCTCATAGCCATTACATCGGCCAGACGAGTCTCCAAGCTCAGGGCTCTTACAGTGGTTCCGTCGTACACTATGTTCCCAAAGACAAGGTGCAGTTACGACCGAACCCGGCTTTCCTCCCTAAGGTGGTTTCGGCCTTTCACGTTAACCACATTCAACACAATGGGGACAACAATTGCACTCCCTGGACGTCTGTAGAGCACTCGCATTTATATTGAGCGGACAAAACCATTTCGTAAAACGCCCCAACTCTCGGTCGCAGTAGCAGACCGAAGGAAAGGCTTACCTGTTTCCTCTCAGAGGATCTCATCTTGGGTGATGACGTGCACCCGCACTTGTTATGATTTGGCTCACATTTCCCCAAGCCACATCACCATGCGTTCTACCAGAGCTCAGGCTTCATCTGCCGCCCTACCCACAAGATCTATCCGCGCAGCTCCATGGTCCTCGGTCCATACCCTTGCTTCGCATTATGCTCTGGTTCAACAGTCAAGAGATGCTGCAGCCTCTGGCTCAGCAGTTTACATTCTGCCACATTTCACTCCGACCCCACCGCCTACATAAGGCTTGGAAATCACCTAACTGGAATGGATATGAGCAAGCACTCAAAGAAAAAAAGACAGTTACTCACCTTTGTAACTGTTGTTCTTCGAGATGTGTTGCTCATATCCATTCCAAACCCACCCTCCTTCCCCTCTGTCAGAGTAGCCAGCAAGAAGGAACTGAAGGGTGGCTGGGTCGGCAGGGGTATATATCCGGCACCATAGTGGCACCGCTCCAGGGGCGCCCAGGCAACCCATCGAGTGTTGCTAGGGTAAAAATCTTCCGATGAACGTGCACGCGGCACGCACACACCTAAGTGGAATGGATATGAGCAACACATCTCGAAGAACAAGTTACAAAGCTGAGTAACCATCTTTTCCCACTGCCTACCCATCACCCCCCTGGGCTCCACTGCCACTCCCTGCTCCCATTGCTCCAAGCTGCAGCCTCACTCCCCACAATTACACTGCTCCCTTCCTCTTGACCACAGCACCCAGTCAGGCAGGCCTTCCTGAAGCCCAGAACGGGAGCCCCACAGCTAGAGGGATGTGGAGGGGGGGTGGAGACTGGGTGGAGTGAAGCCCACTGCCAGAGCACCTGGGCACTGCAGTGAAGGGCTGCAGCTTTGCCCCCTCCCCCATCTCTGCCCTGGAGAGTGTTGTGACTGCAGGAAAAACCCCTGCTGGCCAGTGTTCCCTCTAATTTTTCCCATCCATGTGTGGAATGAATTTTGTTATGTGAACCACTATGGAAGTGATGGAACACACTCCACCTTCATATTGGTGCACATAAAATTCATGTGGTGGGGATGGGGCTGAGGGGTCTGGAGTGTGGGAGGGGGCTCAGGGCGCACACTCACATGGGGTGGGGGGGGGTTCAGGGTTGGGGCAGAGGGTTAGGTGCAGGGGATGAGGGCTCTGGCTAGGGGTGAAAGCAGACTTGTTAAGATGACAGAAGAATTGCTCTAACTTATTAAAATGGATTTTCTTCAAGAAGTTAATAGTACAATTATTGGCAAATTTAAGTATTCTGTGGTTCTGAAACTAATTTTTATTAGCATAACTCTAGCAAGCAGGACTGAGACTAATAAATTTACAAGAGTAACTGGGTGAGATGCCCAGGCTTGCATTATACAGGGCATTATACAGGGCATGCTAAACATCCCTTCTGGCCCTAAAAAGCAGACCAGCTGCTCTACTGCCATCTTCTGGCCACAAAGGGTTTTTCCCTTTTAGCAGAAGTAGAGTTTACTGTGTTTTTGCAGAAAAAGCACTAAAGGGTGTTAGCCCAGGTGAATCAGCCTGGTACTTCCCCTGCATGGCTGTAGCACACGGGTGTTTAAAAAAAAAAGCATATGGACCAGTCATAGGGTACTAGTGAAATCCCATTAATCACTCTTTTCCTCTTTTGATTGCACAACATTTCTGGCTACAGTATTTTTTTTTGTAACAAGGCTCAAGGAGTGTGCTAATGTCCTAACCCATCTGCCCTACATAACATTAGGAAAATGTGCACATTTTAGTATTTCTCCTTTTATCACAGCAATATGTAGATTAAGATGCACCTAACGAGATCAGATTCAGAGTGCCTATAAAGAATTTAATACAGAGTTCCACTACTTATTTCCACTGTAGGAAACTGTAAACCTAAAAACTAAGTAGCCTGATGCACTGAACCCAGTGTTAGGAATGGATACACACACATCTTCAGTCTAACACATGACATTAGCAAAGACAATACGTGGAATTCATGGTTAAAAGCCTGTTACTGAACTGACTATTATAGCTTCCATATGTATAGAACGGTGTAAGCTATACTTTGCTAGAGGCTCTTATTTAGGCCTGGATATTATATTTGATAGTTGAACAGGCTTGCATAACGTAGCAGAAGCATTTTAAGTATTACTTTTCTTTAGTACGCTCCGGTGTACCAATGAGTTTGAGACATGCCCGACTGACAACCCAAATGCTGATTCTCCAATGCTCACAGGGGGCAGTAGCATTGCTTCCCTGTAATTGTTTGCCTAGTGCAGGGGTTCTCGCAGCAAAGTGTGTGTGGTCTGAGTGCGGCCACTAATTCTTGCTGGGGGGCTACTCTTGATAATTTTTCCTTTAGATACTTAACTTTAGAAAGAAACATGTCCAAATCAGTGTAAATTTATATTTATTTACATAGGGTTTTTCGCAAACTCAATATAAATACACAGTTGTGTCTATTCTTTCCTGGACCTACAAAGAATAGAAACACACATAAGGTGCTTTGCATGTTCTTGCCTTTTGCTGCTTCTTTTGTTTTGGTTGCCTTTTTTTAAAAAAATAAAAAATAAAAAAAGACTTGCTGGCTAGGAAGTCTGATGCTGTGAAAAGTGATATTAACAGAAGCAGACTTGCTAGCTAGCTGGGAAGTCTGTGAAAAGTGGTATTAACATACAAATATCACTTTTCACAGCAAATTTACTCAGACCAAGCAAGCAGAGGAACAAAGTAAGCCCTGGATAGGGAGATGGGTAGGGAGGCAGTGAGAGCCAGGGGCAACGGAGGGGTGGCGAGCCCAGGGCTGGCACCTGCCACCACAGGGCTGGGGCCAGAGCCCAAAGCCTCACACCCAGAGCCTGCCACCCCATCACATAGGGCTGAAGCCAGAAGCCCAAGCCCACCACTCCCGGGAAGTTAGGGAATCTCACTCTGGCTGCCTGATCCTCTGGCATTTGTGGTTCAAGGTGGGGGGGAGGACCCAACCCCTGCTGGTGGTCCCAGAGAAGGGGCCACTGCTCCCCCACCCCCAAAATAATCACCCAGGAATCTGTGGCCGCAAGAAAAGCCTTTGGTGGCCACATCTGAGAAATGTTGGCTAGGGCAGCGTCTCTCAGCCATGACCTCTTATTCAAAGACATTTTCACAATCCTTCCATTTACCATAAAATAGTAAACGTATCAATGATAAACCTATGTAATTTGCGTACGCTTGAAGAGTTGACAAAAGAAACATTGACCTTTATGGGTAAGGGTGTTGTGGGAAGTGGGGGAGCAAGGTTCTTTTCTTCCATTTGCAGTAAGATTTAATGCTTCATGTCCCAATTGACTTTTGTTCTCCAATCCCAACAGTTCAGAAACAGTGGTCTTTAACATATACAAGGAGAAACAGGTTTAAGTGAGAGGAATTCACACCTCTTAACTTGCTGAATTCCCAGAACAATCTCATGCAAAGACTTAGACCTGGCATACAATAATGTATGCTGAGTAAATACCAGTGAAATTCAGGGAACAAGTATTGTATTTAAGATCTACTACTTGAGTTTATCCTACAGACTTGGAGCCAGTCCATTAAAAAGGTGTCTTCTGTACAGAGAAGATGGGGGAAGGGGAAAGAATAATCACATCAACACATGTCAATTCATATTTTACTGCAAATCCAAATGAAAAAAGCTCTTTCCAGTGCACACAGAACCACCTTCAACTCCTAAGAGGTTACGAAAATTTTGCATCTCAGGGTTCACACTGAACTCTCAATTCATTCAGATCCCCAAGAGGTTTAAAAAACTACAAGCCTCTGTAGCCTCTTTCACACCCAAAAGCATTTTGTGAACTTTACCTAACTCCAGAAAGCAGCTGGCTAACAGCACACAGCAATGCTCAAGTGAAGACTTCTCCAAGTGCATTTCAACAACTAGGATTAAACACTCTCTCTCCACTTTTTTTTTCTTTTTAAAGTCACTCGGCATAAAATTATGTCACCGAGGAGTCATGACTCCAATTTAAGGGACATTCATGAGGTCTAAGCACCAGATTGTGGCCATGGTTCTGCCCAGAGTCAGAGAAGCACACTGACCCAGCCTGATTCTGTTTAGCTTGAGATCTGACAGCTCACTCCAAAAGGTGGTAGAAAAAAAATGGAACTTGGGATCGGCAAAATTTCCAGAGAACTTGTAGGAAACTTTTCAAGAACTAAAACTAGTCAAAAGAAGAGTCTCCACATTACACTGTCTTTTATGATTTTATTAAGATCCTTTCATGGGCCACAGTCCACCTTCTCCTTCCAAGTGTTGAAAAATCCTACAACAAAAAAACAACACACTTAGCAAGAGCACAAAATTCAGTGATCACTGTAAAGTTGTTAGTCATCCTGATCCAAGATTATCCTACCGGTCTGAAGCATTACTGGACTGCAATCCATTACCAGCCAGGCTACAGCATTCAGAATACAAGTTAAGATCAATTTGTTCTTTGTGCTACAGTAGCTTCTCGGAGCCTCAGATCAGGGCCCAACCATGCTAGGCACTGCAGTTTAACATAATTTATCAGCTCCACGGTGCTTTCCGTCATCGTAACAGGTCTGAAACTAGTTCAGTGAGGCAGATTCCTAACATGACTGTGAAAGCAATTGTGGTTTCCAATTAGTACAAATAGTCCCCTTTACTTCCCTAGCATTAGCTACACACCTGTCATTGCCGCTAATGATCTGTCAGATTAGAAATTAAGAGAACAAAGTAATCCAAGGAAACCTAAGTATACTTTGATTTTACAAAAAAAATCCTGAAGCAGGGATCAAAGATCCAGTGATTTGTTGCATTTGTTTCTAAGCTTTCGGTGCTATGCATGTTGCTCTATAATAAAATGAACTGCTTCAAAGCGCTACCCATGGAGAAGTGGCCAACAATGTTTTTTTCTAACTGGCAGCAATAGCAGTTGTAGCTAGAATGTGAAGCCATGGTGGGGTCTTTCCTCCTTGCACATCTCTACCACTAAGAACATCTGCAATTGCAATTTAACTAACAACTCAGCTGATGTGCAAGCTCAAAGAGAATCACCACACCACAGTACCTCAAGGGAAATACAACTTAACAGGAGAAAAAAATAATATCAGAAGTATATGCAGCTATGGCTGAATACACACGGAAACAGGTCTATTCAGGGAGATTGTAGCATTACAGTCACTGAATAGACCTGCACTTTATTGGTTAAATCTACAGCGAAGTGTTTACAATCTTAGAACATGAGTTGGTATAAGGAGAAAAGATGGTGCAAATTGTACGGACTGTGGCATAGTATAGGTGTGTGAATGACAGGTGCTTTCAGAAAATTTCTGACAGAGGGAGTTGGTTCATTACAAGGCAGGTTATCCCAAATACACCAGCTGGCAGAAGAGATGACAAAGGTTAGGTAAAGCACCACAACTAACATGGTGGGAAACTCTGGGTAAGGATTCCCAAGAAGCATAACTAAGTTTTCACCTTTAGCGTTTGAGCACTAAGTTAGCAAAAGAGGCCTCAATAACCCTTCTCAGACAAATGCCTCTGAAGTCATCAGTCAAGGACTCCGATTCAAGGTCCTGAAATCCATGATATAGAACATAACATGGCACAGGGCATTTGGACAGATCTCTTTTCAGACTCGTCATCATATCTTCGCTGAAGGGCGTATGTTAATGGTTTAATAATGCAGCAATGGTAAGGAGTTACACAGTGCTCCACCCACCACAATTGCCTCAAACACTTCACACAACTATGTTCCTTACCTATTGCCCTTACTTTCCAATCCATCACCCCAGATCCTGCACTGCAGCAACTGACCCTGCAGTCAAAGACTGGGTGCACTCTAGAAACAAATACACAGCAACAGGATGGTTTCTTTTCGTAAGACGGGAGCTACTGACTGAACAAGTTAGTCAGTGCTTCTTTATAACAGCAATGTATTTCTATACTCAATTTTTTTAAATTTTATTTTACATTTGAGAGATAGATTAAGCCTCAATTTGCCAATGCTTATTTTCAAAGCAACATAAGAGCATTATTGTAGAATAGACCAAAGTTTTAATGTCCTGCATTTGTCCCATTCTGGCCACAGGGCAATACAGAATTCTTTGGAGAAACTCAGTTAATACACCTAACTTTGTTTCTTCCTGACTCCAGCAGAAGGTCAATTATACCTCAAAGCATGAGCATATTCTTATTTATGAGAATAAAAATGATAATTTCTGATGGGCACCACACTAGTTTCTACCATTTCAGAGAGTTACGGAACAAGGTTGCTTACCCATTATGCAGTGGGAACTGGCTGAGGCATGGCTGGCTGTTCTGGTTTGCCACCTTTCTGCTCTGAGATGGGTGTGGTGGGTAAGATCTCTTCCTTGGGCTCCACAATGCTGACATGGTCTGGAAGGGGTTTCTTGGGTCCAATCTTCCCACTTGGGTCCCAAGGCAACATAATCTTTACTTTAATACCCAGAACACCTGAAAAAAATTGTAACATAACTGATCACTGCATTTAAAGGAGGCAAGATGCTCCATATACACTCAGATGCTGAACTGATACAAATTCTAAAACACTGCCATATTTATTCAGAGGAAGCTTTCAACACCCACATAAAGCTTACACTTTGGGTAATCTGTTATAGGACTCAGTTATCAGTGTGAATTAACAATCTTTAAGAGTACGAAAGCACAGAAGTAAGCTAGTCCAGTAATTTTCCTTTCATTGTTTCATGCACTGCTCTCTCACAAAGTGAGAGCTTTAAACCCGTTTCCTGTGCTAATTTATAAATATTCTCTGTATCCCTTCTCAGACAAATGCCTCTAAATCATCCAATGAACAGGACACTCTGCTAAGGTACCCTAAGCACAGTACCAAAGAACATGGCACTGAACAGGCTACACTTACACAAGAAGTGTCCTTTCTGACTCGTCATCGTATCATCACTGAAGGGATATCAGGTAAGCTAACTGCTCTTATGTCATGCTCAAGTATTGTCTGCTCATATGTGAGCATCATTTAGTGACCCGAGGAGTAAAAAATAGTTTGCATCCTTCCTGAAAGTTTAATTACACAGATCTGAAAGACTTACATTCTTCCTCATGCTTTTTACCATAGGAAAAAAATATCAGAGGACTATCTAGTCTTGAATTGTTTCTGCCAGGAACCCTGGGAGGATTAGAAGATCTGGGGTGGGAGTCCTTGGCTTTCGGTGGTATTTTATAAACCCAAAGTCATAATTTTATCCCAAATGTTTCTCAGGAACAGGTGTTAAGTAGGTAACTAACAAGTTTTGAACAGTGAAATTAAAATCCCTCTCTCAGCTACTTAGATTTTAGTCTCACTAATTCCACCAGCTCTTCAGTCAGCTAGGGTATCCCACACTGCTGGTGGAAGTGAGCCTCCCAGTCCAGGGAGACAGACTCGTGCCAGAAGGGCTCAAACTACATGCTAAAAATTGCAGTGTGGATGCTGCAGCTCAGGCTGGAGCATGGGCTTAAACCCACCAGACCCCTAGACTTGAGAGCCCGAGTCCCAGTCTAAGCTGCAATACGCACACTGCTACTTTTGGCACACTAGCTCAAGTCAGTCTACCCTGGCTGCAGGAGGATTGATTTAAATCAGGGCAATTTAAATAATGATTTATATCACCAAGTGGAAAGCCTTGATTTAAACAATTTTTCAATTTGTATTTTGGTTCTCTGCTACAGAAAGGTGCATTCATTGGTTGATATAACCCTTAACACGTTTATTTACAAGTAGAGCCTTTACACTAGATTTGGTTCATCTTTTTGCTACCTAGGAGGCTATACAATCATTTAAGAATGATTTAGTTTCTAGTTTCAGATTCTTATTAACTGTACATTTTTAGTATGTTGGAAAGTGGTGAATGAAATATTGTTTCTTTACTAGCTAATGAAAACTTGTAGCACAATTTGCGTCAAGCTACATTAGGATGGTAACTGGAATTTAATACAGAACAGTATAGGACACGTATCAGAATACATTTCACATTTACAACTACATGATTTATTACACAGAGGAATTAACTGTAGTTAGTGAATTGCACTGATTATTTCAGGCCAGTCAGGGGAAAGTTTTCAAGTATATTTAAGTGACAGTGACTGAAGCTTAACTTCCTACTCACTTAAGTTTCTTAAAAATGACTGAGTCTTGTAAGTCACTTTTCCAGTCTCTTGTACACACTAGCACAGCTCCTGGGTCCCCCACAGGATCAAGCCCTTACTAGAGTTCATTACTTGTTGTGCCATGTTTATAAAACATGACCTCAAAAGTTAGATGTTTTCCCGGATCTTTCAGGCCCCCTTTATCTCTTGAAGCATAAAGCTCATTTTCCTTTTGCAGCTCACTATTAAAGTCCATTTCTGATGATTAAGCCTTACACCAAGAGAGAGAAGAGTCTAGCTTGCTGGAAAACCTCACTGTCGCTTACTGTGTAAACTCGGGCACGTCCCACTTTCTCCATTTGCATGATTGGGATAATATTGTCTTACCTACTCCCATAGGGATTACAGGAATGATTTATACAACACTGTGGAAAATGCATGCATATTCTGGGCTAATGATTAGACACTTTGAATATAGATGTATACATATCCGAAGTGACTAACTGATAGGCAATATTGCTGCAGGAAAACACAACCAGCTGATGTGCTGACCCATGGTACCATACTATAAGCCTCTGTCATTGTCGTAGCTTCCTACTCCAATTTGAACCTTAGCGTTCATAACCTGAGAAGCTAGCATGAACCCCTCTAAGCTTAATTACCAGCTCAGATTTGATCTCGCTGCCACCATCCAAAAATTCCAGGGTTTTGGCTCCCTCTGGTCTCCCCAAAACCTTTCCACTGGAGGGACCCCAACGACTCAGACCGATAAGTCTCACAACAAAGGGAAAATAACCACTTCCTTCCCCTTCTCCTCACACCCAGACTTTTCACTCTTCTTGGGCTACCCCTGAGAGTTACTGATGATGCATCTCTTTACATCACAATACCAAGACAGCATGTCCTCCTCTATTCCAAAGAGACAAACCTCACGAAATACAAGGAAACAGAAATGGAATGCCTCTCTTCCCCCTCCCAACCAATTCCCTGGTGCTGCAGAGCTTTCAACCCTTCGTAGATCTAACCCCAAAGTAAGAATTTCCCCTTCCCTTCGTTCCTTAGGCTACCCAACCAGAGAGAAACCTCAAAGAGTTCTTAAAAAGAAAAGCTTTATATATAAAAAACAAAAACATGAACATATCTCTGTAATTCCAAGCTGACAAATACACAGGGCCTTTACTTAAAAAGAAAATATGAACAAACAGACATTCAAAAAAGAGATACAGTTTAAACATTCCAGCAAACCTAACACCCATGTAAATACAAAAAAACATATAAAAGCCTATTGTTTTGCTAACCGTTTGTACTTACAACTTTGAAACTGAAGATTAAGAAGCTTGAAGATAGAAAGAAGCCTCCCATAGCCGAGAGACAGACAAAAGACACAGACCCAACATTCCCTCCCTGAGTTTTGAAAAAATCCAGTTTCCTGATTGGTCCTCTGGTCAGGTGTTTGGTTCCCTTTGTTAACCCTTTACAGGTGAAAGAAACATTAACCCTTAGCTATCTATTTATGAGAGTCATAACTTGCTAATTAGGAATTTATTGGCAGCTGAAGACAGCTTAACCTATATTTCTAATTTATACATACAGGACAAGAGCAGACGATGCTCCACATTAGACAAAACATGTGCAACAGAAGACAGCTCCGGCCTGTAAGGGCGTGTAATTTCAAAAGGCAAAACAGCATCACAGGTACCAGTAACGAGCAGCAGTTAGGCTGAATACTTTGCACAACAGAAAATGCACTGGAATTCTGGGAGTAACCACTCCTCTAGCAATCAGACAGCAGGGAAGCTGCCAAGCAGCAGCAGAGTGGCAGCACTTTGGACTGTGTGGTACTAAGTGCTAATACAGAGAAGGGAGCCAGTCAATTGCAAGGGGATACATATTCCAAACACTCACCTTGCCTGAGGAGGACGTGGCGCACAGCTGTATCGACATAGTAGTTTACGGGGTCTCCACTGTGGATCATCAGGCCATCCACAAACTTCATAGACTTGGCTCGCTGGCCTCTGAGTTTACCGGACACCACCACCTCACAACCCTTAGCACCACTCTCCATGATGAAGCGGAGGACACCATAGCAGGCTCTTTGGAGAGAGAAAAGAGTTACTCAGTGGTTGTAAAGAGCACTGTGTACTGCACAAGTAGGAGATATAGCTGTGGAATGTGCCATCAAAACCCTCCATAACCATCAAATTCTGATCCAGAAATCCAGCTCTCGTTAAGATAAGTTTCAAAGGGGACTGGTTGCAGCATCATCTACCCCATAGCCGTGTTTAATTTTACGCAATTTTTCTAAAAATTTCACTGTAGGAGTTTCAACATTGAGAATTCTGTGCCTGTTTCACATTATGCTTAGATGTTATGGGCATGCACACTGCTCAGCACAATGGGCTCCGGTTGCTATTACATGTAACTACATTTAAAAAAAGCATTGGACAGCCTATTGAGGTGGAAAATACTGGCTCTCCATCCCTTCTCAGACAAATGCCTCTAAATCATCCAGTGAACAGGGCCATCCTGCCAAGAAACCCAAGCACAGCATCACAGAACATGACACTGCAAAGGGTGCACTTAGCAGGATACATATCCCTTTTCTGACTCGTCATCATATCATCACTGAAGGGATCTTAACATGTGTGACCACAGATCATTTAAACAATGCATTTCCTAGACAGCTTTGTTTGAGACCAAACCGCCATCTTTGCTAATTCCCCACCACCACCACCCTCAATAAATGGGTGTAAGCTTTTCATGTTTGACTTAGCCTTCACGCTTTTACTAGCCCCACTCAGTAACAGGGCAAGTTGTATATTAAAACTAATAGCTAATATTGCCAATTGTGACAGCCCTTAACAAATCCTGATGTTTTATTTAATACTTAGTTATGCCATGTGCTATCAAGAGATTTGTGTTAAACACACAGAAATGGCAGTTCAAATAAACACTCATTAAAATTTGTTTCAAGTTTGCTGGAGCGTAACTGTGGCTTTTTAAAAATCTACTTTTGAAATAAGAAATCTACCAATGTGCATTTACCACCTAGATAATTAATATTCAGGAAAAATTAGATAATAGCACTTTACATCTTTATTCTGTCAATCCTAACTTAACTTGCATAATACACACAGTGAGTGGTGAAGGAATTTTCCTCAAAGCCACAGAGCCAGTGTCAGAGCTGGGATCAGAACCCAGAGTGCTCTCAGTCACTTGTTTGCTCTATTACATCTACAGAGTATTTTTACACTTCTGCACTTACCGACGCACAGCTAAACCTCCCAGAAGTTTATAACGCAGGGACTCTGCTTGGGCAATAGCACACAGACCTCTTGTGGCCACCTTCTCGGCATAGAGCTACAAAAGAAGGAAAGAGTGTTCAGAAAGAGTTACAACAGTGAAGGTTAGCAGACTTCCATGCATATAGGTGACAGGCGCCTCAGCTGCCCTCCGTGTGCCCCTCTCCCCCCAGTAACTCACTTAGTTCCTTGATACTTGCATACCTGCAGGATCTTTACCCTTAGATAATAGTGTGGCATTTACCTGCTTTGATGTTTGTCCTCTGCGCCTCATGTTGAGCTGAGACATCCTAGTGATGTTCCATTGAAAACCAAGGCACCATTAAGGCATGCTTAGTGCAGTCCTGGAGGTGCAATCCTACCAAGCCAGCTCAGAACATTAGGCAGCCCTGGAGGTGCAATCTTCCAAACGTGTCCAGGTATGGACAGCGGTGGTGATGCATCCTTCAGGGTGGACATGGTATGCTGTGCTGTGCTTGGAGGACCATCCTACCAGACATGCCCAGCCCCCTGGGACAACTGAAAGCTTAATAAAGAGATCACAGTCAGAAAGTGAGGTTGAAAGTGTAAGGTCCTAAGCATAGCACAGAACAAAAGTCAATGTGGTATATAGTTACCTGGCAATTTTTCCCAGTGAAGTTTAATCAAAGTCCCATAAAGCAATTAGCTTTTTGTGATGGGGGGTGGGTAAAAATTGCATTAACACAGATCCTACCAGCAGCAGCAGCTCCAACAATAGCCTCCCCAGAGGAAAAAAGTTTCTTCCTAAACTCCAACAGATAACAGTTTATTTCCTTACAAATGGCCCCCATTTTATAGTCCTTGCAAACTTTGTTTTTAATTCTTATTGCTTTACTCTGGATGCAGTTATCCATTGCAATCTAGGCCTCAAAGGCACCCTGTGACAATGAGTTCTGCAAACTAGTTATAATAATCAATAGAAACCATAAGTTTTGCATGAAGTAAAAGACAAGAACCAGTATCACTAGCTAGCAAGGATCCATTCTGACTCAAACCTGCTACAGGTCATAACATGTTCCCCATTTTTGGTCTAGTACCAATGCATCTCCATTGGTGGAGATAAAAAGTGAAAATCTAATGCCCCATATCCAATACTATTAAATCTTACTTGCGATGACTTTTGATAACACATATGCAGACAGATGTGTGACTTTTAAATTGTTGTCACATTAAATTAATGCCTTTTCTAAAACTGATGTAATTAAAAGCAACAGTAAGGCTCATCTTAAAATATTGTCAGAAAAGCTGACAAAGAAAAAGAGAAAAGCCATTTACCTCCACGCTTCCTTCAGGAAAGCCAAACCTCTTCTGTACGACAGCAGTCAGCTCACGGATTCGGCGCCCCTTCTCACCAAGAACATTTTGCGTTCTGAATAAGATAAACATGGTTATTAGAATCTGCAGCTGGGAAGCAACATCTATTTGAAGATTTAATTTTTTTCTCCATGTCAATGTACTGGTCTTACTACAGCACATTACTGTGCCAAGTCTAGTTTTAAATGACTGACTAGATAGGGATTACAATCATTCTCAGCGACCATTCCACAATTTAACCTCATCACAAGGAAGTTTTCCCTAATGTATGGACATTTATTCACCAGTTCTTAATTTCATTCACAATTTCTGGTTACCATCTTTCCAAAGAAATAGTCATGTATAGAAGGATTATACACAAATATCACAGATTTTGGCTACTGGTAACTGCTGTGAAAGAATAAGGGGCAAGTTTCAATTACCTGGTAGCAAGGATGATAATTTCAGTCCTCGTTGGAGTAACTCGGACCTCTACTCCAGAGTATCCATCTTCAGCCAACTCTCGAGTCAGAAACTCATTTAACTCAGCTTTGAAGATGCCATCAGCGACAAACTAAAACCGAACAAGTCAAGCTATGTTCAACAGTTCACAAACACATTTTCTAAAATTTAAAGTTTCACTGCTGGTTGGAGGTCCTGGCTGAACAGCCCAAGTCTACGTTTCTCTTCACAGAAAGCAGCAGAGACAATAATACAACAAGGCTCCCTGTGCAAGGGCCAAATTTAACTCAACCCTGCTGTAGTGACTACCCCTCTACAGTCAGTTTAATTCCTTAAGCAACGATCAGATCAAGGTTTCAACCACATCCAGCTCAAACCATACTCAAAACTAGCTGATGAAACCATACCTCATTACTCTTCTCCAAATGGTAGCACTTTCTAGCCAACAAGAATGTTAAGTTAATTGTGTCAGACTACCCACAACCAATACGTATCAGAGGGGTAGCCTTGTTAGTCTGGATCTGTAAAAGCAGGGAAGAGCCCTGTGGCACCTTAGAGACTAAGGGACATAGTCTATCAATAAGTAGTTTTACTACTTAAACCCAACCCCTGATCCTGAAGACACCTGACAGCAAACATTACATCTGGTTGTAAGTTTGGCATGACTGGATCCCTACTTTGCATCTTTGTTAGTTATGGATGTTAGAGGGTTTCACACCAGGTTACCAGCCCTGGGGTGACCAGCCCCTTAACCCTGCATCTCTCCACCTCCGATAAACGCCTCGGACCAAACTCACTTACTCCGCCAGCTCCAGGGCCCACGCATGAAACCCCCTCTGCTCTTTCCTCCCTGATGCACAGCGGCCCAACAGGCCCTCTCCCCACAGCGTCTGAAACCCGTTTCCCCAAGGCGGGGCCCCCTGCCCAGGTGCCAAGCGGAGCCCTGGGCTCTGTGCAGCGGGGAACGAGGAGCTGCCGTCAGCCACGCGGGCGGCTCAGTGCGGAACCAACCCTCCTCCCAGCTGCAGCCCCGGGACCGGGGCGCTCCGGGCTCCCTCCGCGCCCCGGGCTGCAGAGACGGGCCAGGCCCCGCGGGGATCCGGCCTCCCCCCGTCACTACCCCCAGGCCCGGTCGCAGGAAGCCGCCATGTTGCGCCCAGCCGGGCCCGGCCTTGCATCCGCCTCCATCCGCCCTCGCCGCCGCCGCGGCAGCCCCGCCCCCTTGCCCAGGCCCGCCCGGCGCTCCCGGCTCCCAGCCGGCCGCTATCGCCGGCCCCGGCCCCCAGGGCCGCCCTGCAGCGCTCACCTTCGCTTCTTGGAGATCTGCACCGCCATCCTTGAGCCGCGCCGCGCCGGCGAAAGGAAAGCCCCCGCCCGGGGAGAATAAGGTCCTTTCACCACTTGCCATTGGCCGAGGCTGGTCAACGTGGGATCGCAGGGGCGGGTGGGAAATGTAGTTCCCTCAGGGACACCCCCACCCAGCCGTGCTCTGAGGAGGGGTTCAGGCGGTGATGCTCTCCTGGTACCACACTCACCATAGCAGGATGGGTCTTGCAGTGCAAAGCGCTGTGTGACACACTTATTCCAGATTATGGGTGGGTCTGCATATAAAAGTGAAGTTGAACAAACTACCATGCACAACCTATTGATGCAAGTAGACGCGTCTAACATGCACACCTTCCCGGCCAACATTAACAGGGCCGGTGCAACCATTTAGGACTAGCCGGTTGCCAAGGGCGCAAAGATTTGGGGGGCGCCAAAAAGTGGCGCCCCCCCAAAATTTTTAAATATTGCAGCGCTGCTTGCTGGAGGGCTGAGCTCCAGCAGCAGCAGCTGCCTGCAGCCGGCAGCCCAAGGTTGTCCCTCGGGTCAGGGCGCCCCGCTCACGTCATAGCACCCCTGCGTAGTGCGCCGCAGCCCGCAGCCCGGCAGCCCAGGGTGCCCCTCCGCCCCGGGGTAGCGACCACCGCCACGACTCGGCAGCCGAGGGCGCCCCCGGGGTCAGTGCGCTGCCCCGCAATGCAGGAGCCAGCCTAGGACGCCTCCCGCCCCCAGTACCACTCTATCGGTCAACGAGCCGCCGCCACAGCCCGGCAGCCCAGGGCGCGCCCCAGGGACATGAGCGCGCCGTGTGACCGACCGGGGGCCCCCGTGGTAGAGGCCTCGCTGATGGGCATGCTGACCGGAAGCCACAGGCCGGGCCCGGGTCAAGAGCGCCGCGACCCAGCAGCCCAGGGCGCCCCCCCACATCCTGGGGTCAGGGAGCCGTGAGACCCGCGCGCGGGGCGGCGAAATGTCTCGGCGCCTAGGGCGCCAGAAACCCTAGCGCCGGTCCTGCCGACATAAGTGCTCCAAGACGGCAACACAGTAATCCCACCTCCCTGACTGGCACGAAGCCATGTTGTACTATTAAGCACGATGCAGTATGAGTGTTGACCTAACTGTCCTCCAGCAGTTTGTGAACTCCACTGTCCAGCTCCTCTACACTTTAAACACCCCCCCACACACATTATTGAAATGTCCTTTCCTGAGTGCCCCCCATAGCAAGCACACTTAGCAGTTCTCTCTTCTCATGTGTGACCACTGAGCCAACCATGCCAGCTTCACCCCACACACTAGACATGCTCCAACCAGGTGTAGACAAGAGATAGTGGATTGCTTAGGCCTGTGGGCAGAAGAGGCTGCGCTGGCACAGCTACAGACCAGCCACAGCAACATGGACAGCTATACGCATATTACACGAGGGATGCAGACAAAGGGGTACGACAGGGACCAGCAGCAGTGACACGTGAACGTGAAGGAACAGCAGCAGGCTTACCACCAGGGCAGGTAGCACAACAATTGATCGGGGGCTGAGACCCAGGCAGTCTTCTTTTACAATGACCTGCATGCCATGCTTGGCAGAAACTCCCCCTGCACTCCACAGATCACCACGGATACCTCAACGGAGGAGGAGGGTGGAGACACGGTAGGGTGACTAGATGTCCGGTTTTTTTACTAGAACACCAGGTCAAAAAGGGATCCTGGCGGCTCTGGTCAGCACCACCAACTGGACCATTAAAAGTCCTTCAGCAGTGCTGTGGTGCTAAGGCAGGGTTGTCCCTACCCATCCAGACTGGCACTGTGCTGTGCTCCAGAAGCAGCCAGCAGGTCCGACTCCAAGCCGGAGGGACCATCGGGCTCTGCGCACTGCCCCTGCCCCGAGCATCGGTGGAGCGGGGCGGGGGGGATGTGCCTGAGGACAAGAGTGGCATGTGGAGCCTCCTGGCCCCCCACCTAGGACCTGAACCTGCTGGCTGCTGGCTTCTGGGGTGCACACAGTGCAGTGCCAGGATAGGCAGGCAGCCTACCTTAGCCCCGCTGCGCCACTGACCAGGAACCGCCTGACATAAGCCCATGCCCCAACCCTGAACCCCAGCCCCCTGCCCCAGCCCTGAGCCCCCCACAACCCGGAGCCCCCTCCTGCACCTCAAACCCCTCATTCCTAGCCCAGAGCCCTCACCCCCCCACTCTCCAACCCCTTGCCCCAGCCCAGAGCCCCCTCCCACACTCCAAATCCATTGGCCCCACTCCCCAGCCTAGATCCCCATCCTGCACCCAAACCCCTCATCCCCCAGCCCCACCCCGCAGCCCGCACCCCCAGTTAGAGCCCTCACCCTCCTCCCACACCCCAACCTCCTTCCTCAGCCCAGTGAAAGTAAGTGAGGGTGGGGGAGAGGAGGCCACAGAGGGCTGGGCCTCAGGGAAGGTCTGGGGCTAGGGTGTTTGGTTTTGTACAACTAGAAAGTTGGCAACCCAAAGACATGGTGCAGAATAGGGTCCCGCTTTGCAGCAAGTTAGGATCTGTTTGAGATGCCACCAGGCAAACATGGATGAGCGTGATGAAGGAGACTTGGGTAAGTGCGTGCATGCATTTTCTCTTACAATGTTTAAATGTAAGAGGGTACACAGTCCATCCATAAGTTAACAAGACTCAGCTACCAAGTTAGGCGGGGTGGGGCATGTGTGTGTGGAGCAGTGTGTTCACGTACAGAGGTTGTCCCATGAGAAATCTCAACGAAACTTTCATGGAGATACTTTGCAATCCTCTCCCCAAGGTTTCTCGGGATGACTGCCTTATTTCTTTCTCTGTGATAGGGTACTTTCCCACATCTCTCTGTCATGAGTTCGGCTGGCATCATTGCAGTAAAACAGGCTAGGAGCAGGTGGGCCTGGGTTGCTTCGAGACACCAGTAGCAGCTGTGGTTTCTGTGCCTTTGTGATCCTCAGGAGTGAGATATCAGCCAAAACCGTCCACCACCATCAGCATTAAATAGTGCCAATGTTCAGTGCCATTCCCTATACGTGTATCGTTTCATGCAACCAAAATTCCTTTCCATCCCTTGTCCCGTATTCACCATAGCCAGGGCTGAAAAGTGGTGCTGTGGAGAGGCACTCAGATCCGAAGCTGAAATGTCAATAAACATGTATTATTAAAAGGTTTTATGGGAATAAGGGAAGGACATTTTGAAACTTATCTTTCCCTTTCCACTGTGACTGTAAATGTGGTAAAAACAACGAGGCGTCCTTGTGGCACCTTAGAGAATCACACATTTATTTGGGCATAAACTTTCATGGGCTAAAACCCACTTCATCAGATGCATAGAGTGGAAAAATACAGATACATCTGTCTCCTTTTATCAGCAGCTGCTGTCGTTGCAGCCTTAAGGGATGCCCCATCCACACCCACAGAATGCTTTACCATGATGAGGAGAAAGAAGAGGACTAGGGAGGGAGGATGTGTCCAGTGAGATCCTGCAAGCCAGTTCTGCATCGAATCACAAAGAAAGGGCCTGGAAGCATGGGCTGTGGGTAATGGAGGCTGGGGGAGGCTAAGCCTCCCCAAACCTCCACTAATACTCCCCGCCATAGCCACAGAACTAAACTGCAGTGGGGTTCAGCCCTCCTCTGGGTGGCCTGGGCTCACGGCTCTGGGCACTGGCAGCCTGGCTCAGGTTCTGGGCTACTCTGGGCTCCAGTGGGCTGGCCAGAGCTTGGGGCTGCTTCAGGCGCAGATGAGCCGGCCCAGGCTCAGGGCTGCTCTGGGCAGTGGTGGGCTGTCCCGGGCTTGAGACTCTTCTGGACGCCAGTGGGCCAGCTGGGGTTCAGGGCTGCTCCAGGCACCAGCCAGGGTTTGGGGCTGTGCCAGCCAGCCAGCTAGCGAGAATTGGGGGTGGGGCAGGGCCTCAGGCAGGAGGGACACGGTAGGGAGCTAGCCTCCCTAAATGGGGGGTGCACTTGTCACTCATGCCTGGAGCATCAACATGGCCAAGGGCAAGAAGGAGGAAAGATTGGGCAGGAGAAAGGTGCAGGAAAAAGAGAGGGAGATGCACTAGGACATAATGGGGTTTCGCAGATAGCAAACAAATGCTCCAGACCTGAGTTCACCGATAGGTCCAAAAATCCCAGAAACCTCCCCACCCCCAGCCCCCTTTGCAGTTCTTGGAGAAATCCATGGTTACAGCTCCCTACTCTCCTCAACATTCCACATGGCATGACGGGCCACCTCCTTGTTACCCTTATCCCTCCATGCCGGGAGACAGGAAAACCATAATTTCACATACACCAGCCATGGATCTCACAGGTCAGTGTATGGGTAGCCATGCCAGACTACATCTGTGCACTGAAATGGACAGTTACCTTTCCAATAGGTCAGTGTTTCCCAAACTGGGGTTCATGAACCCCTAGGGGTTCACGAAATGTTACAGGAGGTTCTTGGGGAAAAATTCCCTAATGGCGGACAGAGCTGTCCCTAGAGACCCGAGCAGGATGGGACACTGAGGACACTTAACCTTCAAGACTCCTCATAAGAAATGGAAAGGGAAGTAGATATTTTTTTGCTGTTTTTAAAATTAAATAGGCAGCTAGTGTTGTTTTTTAAATTATTATGAAGAACAAGTTTAAGCTTTGTTGTAACGTGTGTTGTTTGCCTCGAGTGCTCAAGACCTGCATGCTTGTGTAAGAGGAACTCTCTGAGTTGGCTTCTTAAATACCTTCCTGCTGGTTCACATCTGATATTCCTTGATGAAACATAGGAGCCTTGTGTTATAACAGGCTTATTCAAAGTGATACAAGCTATGAAAGTGAGATCTTGGAAGAGTGTTGCCATTTTCATAATGAAATAAAAATCCTGTAATGATAAATAATAATTAATACATAGTGTGTAATAAACATGTCACAAAAACGAATTTTATATTTCCAAGAGCACTGATTTTGTAATTTATACTCAGGAAAAGGAGAAAATCCCTGGAAATATTCATTTTTAGGAGGGGGTTCACGAGACTTGACATTTTAATGAAATGGATTCACAGGTTGTTAAAGTTTGGGAACCACTGCAATAGGTATTAGTGAGACTAACTTAACAGTAATGCACCAATTCTGCCACTGGAGGTCACTAAAGACAATTGTGAGGGTGGGGTGGAGGGAGGGGGGAGAGAATAAACCTGTCGTAGATTCATAGACTTAAGGTCAGAAGGGACCATTATGATCATCTAGTCTGACCTCCTGCACAACGCAGGCCACAGAATCTCACCCACCCACTCCTGTAACAAACCCCTAACCTATGTCTGAGTTATTGAAGTCCTCAAATCGTAGTTTAAAGACCTCATGGTGCAGAGAATCCTCCAGCAACGTTCCTCCTCCTTCACTTATTTAATTTTAAGTGATTTTAGTGCTGGTGAAAAATGTCAGCTAGAGATGGGAGATAAGCCATAGGCAAAGGCAATGCAAGCTTTCTTCAAGTTGTTCTGCCAATGTACCTCATCCCTAATCCGGACATGCCACCTCTAGAAGAAAGAGGCTGGTTCGTTTCCTGTCATGCCCCCAGTTCAGTCGTTGGCCACTCTGCAAGAGCCTGCCAATAAGAGGACATTTAGTGCTAAGAGCTGTAGTGGGTTTTGTGCTATGGACGCTTGTCTGCTAGGAACAGGACTGAGACCTGCCAAACTCATTACACAGGGTATCAAATGCTTAGCTGACACGTGTACAGCTCCTCAAGTGACATTCTTCACCAGTGAGAAAGTTGTCCTGAGCAGCAGGCACAGATGTCTTTCCCTTGCACCTGGGGTCGGGGGCTTGGGTGGTAGAACCAGGGGTGACTGGAGAGGCTAGGGAAATCTGGGGGGACCAAACTACTGGAGGGAGAGCTAGGGCAGCTTTTGGAAGCAGAGTGGGCCTGGAACCTCTCCCACATTCTGTTCCTCCCTATGTCCTGGATGCCCTTGAATCCTTCACCTCCCTCCTGCTAATGTCCTCAATTATTCTGAAGTACAGGTGAAAAGGCTTAATATTGAGTATAATGCTATTGAGGGGCCAATGCAAAATAATTTCATGTCACTAAGAATATATAACATGTACAACCCATGCAGAAAACTAGTGGCCAAGGCACTGAGAGAGAGAATTGCAGATGCCACTAGCCCATATATTATGTGTGGAGAGTTAAGCAGCCATAACAAATTGTGGGGAAATAGGAAAAATGATAATGGAAAATATCTAGAGCAATTCATTGATGCAAATAATTTAGTAATTCTGAATGGCGGAACACCTACCTAATTTAATGCAGCTGGTGGAAGTTTCTCCTGTCTAGACCTGGGAATTGCCACAAGCAACGTAGCAAGTAAATGTAGCCGGGTAATCTATAAAGCGGAGGGAGTGGGAAGTGACCACTTCCTGACACTCATTCTGTGTCAAGGAAAGGGTAATATTGAAGAATATGATTGTTCCCCTACTTGGAATCTAAAAAAATGAATTGGGAACTCTTTAGCAACGAAAGTGTGGAATATGTAAATGGGTAGTGTCATTGGCATAGTTTGACTTCTATAGTTGGTGGCGGGGGTCAGCCTCACCCAAACCAATAGGTTGGATGGGGGTAGGGGTGGGAAATTCCACACCTGCCTGAGGCTTGCAGTGCTGGGAGCCACAGTGGGGTCACCACTGGCCTGTGGGGCCAGGCACCTGCTCCAGTGTTTGTCTGGGTCTTGCACAGGGACCCTGAGGGGTCAGTCTCCGTTCCCCTTTGGTTACGCTGGTGTAGCTTCCAAGTTGCCATGCCAAGACAGGATGAGTGAGTGGTGCTGTGCATGTGTATCTACACGTGGGCACCTGCCTGTGAGGGTGTGAGAAGCGTGAAGTGTGAGAGAGGGGCTGACCCAGTGGTATGTCATGACTGGGAGTCCAGTGTTCCCCAACTCACTGGGTCCCTCCTGTCATCTGCAGTGGCATGTTTTTACGGGCTGCGCATTACCTGGGCTGCCAGTACTGGGGGGATGGGGTGGCTCAGCGCGGGAACCCCAGCTGCTGCCCCCTGTGACGACCAGAGCATGGGAGCTGCAGCCACTCAGGCACTGGCTGCTGTAGCTGAACTTGATGCCCCTGTTTTTCTGGTGCCTCCCGGTGCTGCTGCAGAAGCCTTCCTGCAGGGGGCTGCTGCACGCCAGGCTCCTACTTCCCCGCCACAATGCAAAGAGACATGCGGCAGCATGGGCTCCACCAGGACCACCAAACAGCTGGCACTCTGGGCTGCTGAGGGGCAAGGAAGAGGAGGAAGTCGGGGGAATGCTGACAGGGGCCCATCCTGGTGCGTTAAGTTATGTGCACTGAGCCTTGTCCCCCAGACCATGGCACCCACCCATAAGGCCAGCCCTGTTTGGGGGGGCAATGCTCACCTTGCCCCCCCACCAGCTACACCCCTGAGCAGTATGTACTCAGTGAGAACAGTGAGGAGTGCCTGGCAGTCAGAGACTTAGCAAGTGGATCTGCCTTGCCATAAAACACAGGAAGGAGAAGAAGGGAGAGGAGGAAGGGGCTGTAGGGATGAGGGCCGCAGTCATTGCCTAGATTAGAAGGAAAGGAAGTAAGCCAGGGTCAAGGAGAAACCCAGGGAAGAGCGTTAAATAGGCAAGATACAGTAAATCAATACATTGGTGATAAGTGGGGATGCTACTCCCAAATGTATGCTGATAGTGCCAAAGATCTAAGAACAGGAAGAGGGGGAACAGCATGGGGTGCGTTCTTTTGCTTGCAATCAAGGGCTGGTCTACACTAGGGGGGAAAATCGATCTTAGATACGCAACTTCAGCTACATGAATAACGTAGCTGAAGCTGAATATCTAAGATCGGATTACTCACCCGTCCTCACCGCACGGGATCGATGTCTGTGGCTCCCCCTGTTGATTCCGCAACTCCGTTGGGGTTGGTGGAGTTCCGGAATCGATATATCGCGTCTAGATGAGACGCGATATATCGATCCCCGAGAAATCGATTGTAACCCGCCGACACGGCGGGTAGTGTAGACGAAAGCTCTAAGGCTATCCGTTTTGTAGCCATTCTGATGGCTGAATTGTCAGCTATAAAGTTGGTATTAAACTGAGTCACAGATGTGCACCCAGCTGCCTTAGCCATCCTGCCTCATTTCTTCTCAGGATTACTAGCAATCAGACACGGCACTTCAGGTGGCAGAGACGTTATACTTAATGAAATATCACTGGTAACGAGAATTGACGCAGCTAGGTGTAATCATAGTAATACGTGGATGCCAATGCATGTAGGGGTGATGGGTAATGAGCTGGCAGACAAATGCTGTCAAACACAAGCAACTTGATCCCTTTAAGTAAACTGGAGACTAAAAATCTAATTACAAATTAGTTAAGAGAGGAATGGTAAGAAATATGGGCAACAGAAACAAAGGGGGAAAGGTCCATGAAAAACACCCAAGAGTCCCAAATGCTTATAGCCTCCATGACCTGACAAGAAGAAGTGAAATGCATTTACGTAGACTTTTAATTGGCCATTGTGGCTTAAATAGCAATTTGTTTCAAATAACAAAGATGGATTGTGAGAGATGTGCAAGGGCCAGATGTGCAAAGAGTGTACCATCAAAAGGGGGGATTTATATGAAAAACTCAAGGCATTTAGCCTATCAAAGAGAAGGTTGAGGGGTGATTCAATCACAGTCTATAAGTAACTATATGGGGAACAGACATTTGATAATATAGGACTCTTCAGTCTAGTAGACAGAGATGTAACAAGAGCCAATGGCTGGAAGGCAGGCTTGACAAAGCCATAGCTGGGATGATTTAGTCAAACAGGAATTATTTCAGTGAAGTTCTATGGTCTGTGTCAGGGGTGAAAGTAACAAAGGACTTACTGGTAAACTGGAGTTCTGAGCAGTGGCGTGGCCTCAACCGGAAGAGGTGTGGCCTCAACCAGAAGAGGTGGGACCTTTCAAGATTTAAAGGCCCTGGGACTCCAGCTGTGGCTGGGAGCCCCAGGGCCTTTAAATCGTCCTGGATCTACCAGCTGCAGAGGCGGCTGGGAGCCCCGGGGCTCAGGGATGAATTAAAAGGCCCAGGTCTCCAGGTAGCAGCACCTAGCTCCAGTGGTGATTTAAAGGGCCTGGGGCTCCAGCCACTGCGGGGAGCCCCGGGCCCTTTAAATCCCCACCGGCTCCAGCAGCCAGAGCTCCAGCGGGAATTTAAAGGGCCCGGAGCTCCCCGTAGCGGCTGGAACTGTGAGTCCTTTAAATCACCCCCAGAGAAGCCGGTCCAGTCCGACATGGTATACTGGCTCTTGCCGGTATGCCACACCGGAACATACCGGCTTACTTTCATCTCTGGTCTGTGTTAAAACATGAGGTCAGATTGGACGATCACAGTGGTCCCTTCTGCTTTTAACCTATTAATCCTTTTTATCCACTTTTTGATAAACTAAATACATTGAGACATTTTTTCCAGGCCTCAAATAATTTTTGGGGCTCTTCTCTTCACTTCCTCCAATTTTCAACATTCTTTTAAAAATGTGGCCACGAGAACTAGACAAGCAGTCCAGTATCAGTCTCACCAGTGTCGGCCCTGCAAAGAAAGAGAGGAGAATACCAGCTGGGGTTAAATCCGCTTACTCTGGTTCCTTTTAGGAAAGTTAATCTTTAATTGGTAGAGAAGTCTAATATTTCCGAAACTGTTCTTATGGAACTGAAAAGTCACAAAAGCCTGGGAAAGTGTGATGGGAACGCATCCGGTTTAATATAAGGGCAAAGAGCTCCAGCCAAGAATGGTTACAGAAGTTTAATATGTGAAAACAAACTAAGAATAAAAACTCTGGGGTCCTTTAGAAAAATATCCTTGCTCTGCAGCAGAGGAAAAGAGAGAGAAATGGGCCATTTACACTGGAGTTCGATTAAGTTTCTCTCTTTACTTTGAAGCATGGAAGGAACTCAGCTGGTGTCAAATGTTAGTGGGATAGAGCGGAGAATACTTCCTCAGCTGTATGATTGTTTCATAATGTGCAATACCAGTCCTGGGCATTCTGACATGGCAGGTGTTGATTTTAACATGCAACATTTGAGCTTTTCATTTATTATCAGTTTGACAAACCAAGTAGGGGTGGTGTGAGGGAACCCTCCCCTCCCCCAGAAGAGCAAGTGTAATGCACAAATTGAAGTATCGGGGCAATGTGTGTGAGTAGCCGATTTGCATAAGACATATGGAAATGGTTTCAATAAACGTACTTCAGTGGCTAAAAAAGGAGGTGCTAAGAGGCCTCAGAGCTTTTGAAAATCCCACTGGGCGTCTCTGTACTTTTAAAAATCTGGTCCTTAGTCTTTCAGTCTCGCATCTGTACAGTTGGGACACCAGCACTTCCCTACCTCATAGGCATTGTGCGAATAAATCCATTAGAGACTGAGCCACACAGATACTAGGGTAACAGGGCCATAGAAGTCCCCAAGGTAGATAGTGCTAGCCAGGTGCTCCACAGTGGTGGGTAAACATTATTATCCCTATTTTGCAACTGGGTAAACTGAGGCAGAGAGAAGGGAAAGATATGCCCAGGGTTACACAGTGATCCAGTGGCAGAATCAGGAACAGAAGCCAGGACACCTGTATCTCCAGCAACTGCTCAGTCTGCCCAACTTTAACATCTTTCAGTAGCCTCAGAATCCATCTTCACGCCATTTTGTTAAACAAGGCAAAAAACAAAAGCCAAAGAACTCAGGGTGAATTTTTCCATTCACTAGGGCCCCAACCCGGCAAACATTTATGCATGTGCTCAACACTGAGCCTGGGAACAGCCTCATTGACTTTAACAGGCCCAGTCTTGTGAAGCTAAGCAGGTGCATAAGCATTTGTAGGCTCAGGGCTTGGGACACCGTCATTTCACTTAACAAGCCATGAAGGCAAGGGCAGTGATAAGGGACGGGGCGTTCCTGGGCTGGCTTCAGCACAATAGACCATATCATACTGGGCATGTAAACACAGGCCAGGGATTTCCTTTTTAATCAGTTCATCAACCGGAGGCTGGGCCAACATTTTTCTGTTTCTGGGGGAAAAAAAACAAACAGTCCTGATGCAAACTGCTTTTTTATGCCTTATTAAGGATAAACTATGTGCTATGTCAGCACTCCAGGCTGTTTTGACAACCAGCTCCTGGGGCAGAATTCAGCCCTGGTGTAAACTGGTTACCTCATCGGACCCATGTGCCTCCTGGCTCTGGCCTGATTAACCCTGCATGCTCAGAGAGGGCCCTTTCCAGCTGGTAAATGCAAGTCCCTTGTACATATTGTACCTCAGGCTTCCTTCCTATCCCACAAGGCCGGCAAGGATCTCAGCTTTCCCGCTGTGCGCATGGTACCTTTGGCAGCTCTGAAGAGTAGAGGTGGCAAATGCTTTGGTGCTTTGTGCCAAAGCTGCCACGGACAATCAATGCCAGTAATGGACATCTGAAAGTGCTGTGCTAGCCCAAGCACCATGTGTCTCCACCTGACAAGCTCAGCTGTGCACTCAGGTATAAATCATAGAATATCAGGCTTGGAAAGGACCTCAGGAGGTCATCTAGTCCAACCCCCTGCTCAAAGCAGGACCAACCCCAAACTAAATCATCCCAGCCAGGGCTTTGTCAAGCCTGAGCTTAAAAACCTCTAAGGAAGGAGATTCTACCAGCTCCCTAGGTAACCCATCCCAGTGCTTCACCACCCTCCTAGCGAAAAAGTTTTTTTCCTAATATCCAACCTAAACCTCCCCCACTGCAACTTGAGACCATTACTGCTTGTTCTGTCATGAGCTGCACTATCAGTGACCCATGCTAATGGCTCTTTCTGCAAGGTGCTTAACCAGCTGCTGGGCTGTGGGATGCTTTCCAGGTCTGGCTGGGAGGTCTTGGGGCTCCTCTGGCAGGCTGAGTGCCCTTGGCCAACACTGGAGGCACTCAGTTCCTTGCAAGGCCAGGCCACTGGTCTCATGTCATGGTCTCTGTCAGCACAGGAACACACAGGAGCTGCTGGGGACAGAGTCTAGTACCGGGAACAGGGATAGAATTTGCCTCGCAGAATAAGGAAGGCCAATGGGGTACAGGAGGTAGAGAGGCCCACAACACCCCCTCCCACCCACACACTATTCTCCCCAAATGCTCCGTTCTACCACATCTGAGTTCATGGGGTCTTGGTTCCAGCTCTCATGTCATCATCTCACTTCCATGCTTCACGGTGATTGGCAGCCACCGCGGAGGCACCAGGAACTTCTGGGGCACAAACAACCTGTCAACCCTATAGAAACTTCATGGGGCATGTTGCCAGGCCAGCGTTGGTAGAAACTTGCTCTGCAAATGAGCAGAGAGCACATCCAGCACTAGAGCCACCCAAGCTTATGCCTATATGCAGATTAGCTTATTAAAAAGTTTGTATAAAATGTCACCATAGAGCTGGACGGAACCTGGCAGCTAATGCTGCTTGCTTACCTGCCCATCGCTGCTAGAGTATGAAGGTCTCAGGTAGTAGGTTATTTCCATACTGGAGATGGTCATGTCATGCAGTGAGTTCTCAGGGGACTCCCTGCCCCCATTGGTGGATGCTCGGAGACCCCCTGCTCCCATTGGTTGGTGTGTGCAGTTGGCACAGATGGGAGCTGCTCACATGCTATGGAACTGACAAAGGCAACCTATGGGGTGGCGGTTGGAATGGGACATGGGGAAGGGGGATTTTGTGCTCCTGCCCACTTTGCCAGTGCCCCAGAGGGCTGAAAGTTCAGATCCTGGCGAGGTCCAACCTGTCTTTGTCCAGGAAGCCCAGGTTGAAGAGTGGGAACGCTGCGGCACACTCTGACGAGCAGTGACGGGGAAGTTGTTTTCCCTGCCTCCCCAGAGTGAAGCTAGGACTCCTGAATGGATGCGAGCTCCCAAGGGTGAAGCTCTCAGGTACCAGCTGTGCACACTGCCTCCCTAGCACCCATCATTGTGTCTCATCCCAGCTCAGTAAGGACCCATGCAGCCCCCAGCCTTTGCTGAAGCAGCCAGAGGGTGGGGGCTAGCCAGTGCCAGTAGCAGTGGTGAGTTCTGTGATATGGGGACCTGCATTGGGCTGAGCCCACCCAGCGGGAGATCTGGATCACACGTGCCCAGTGGCAGAGTTAGCTGCATCTTCCCCCGGAGTGGCAAGAGGAGAATGTCTCTATCAGATCTTCAGCATTGCAGAGAGACAGTTAAGGGCTCCCCTCCCCATCTCTCTAGTAATAGGTGCCAGCGTTGTCTAAGGGCAATAATTCTCCTTGTAGGGCTGGTGAGGAATGAAACAAAGCCAATGCTACAAACCCTGTGGCTGTCCTTGCACCACACAACCACATGAGGGCACGCCCTGCCTTCTGAATGAGAAGCTGGTTCTTTGTCCACAGGCGGAGTCCTGGCCAGGCCAAGCTTTGGATTCCAGCAGTGAAAGGAGGATGGGGGAGGAACCAATATACTTCTCCAGCAGTGTTTTGGCACCCAGGCTGGCCTGGCGGAGAGCCCCCTGCCAGGAAAGTCACAGGCCCAAGTTCTTTCATGCCTCAGTTCCACATCCATAAAATAGTCAGGGTAGGGCCGCTGGGGGGGGGGAAGGGGGGCAATTTGCCCCAGCCCCCGCAGAGGCCCCCACAAGAGTTTTTTTGGGGCCGCTGGAGCGGGGTCCTTCACTCACTCCAGGGGCCCCGGAAAACTCTCACGGGGCCCGGGCCCCCGGAGCTTCTTTTGCTCTGGGTCCTCGGTGGCAATTCAGTGGCAGGGGGTCCTTCCGCTCCGGGACCCGCCGCCGAAGTGCCAGGTCTTCAGCATCAATTCAGCGGCCCTGAAAATGGTGCAGACAGTCCTTCTGCTCAGCACCTCCTGTGTATTCAGATGATAAGCTCTTGGGGCAGGGGCTATGTATATGTGCAGCACCCACCCCAATGAGGCCTTTAGGTGCTGCAAATAATAATTAGTCCCATAGCACTGATGCAAATGGTTGCCTTAACATCCTGCCAAATGCTTCCCTACCAGCATCTGTTACACCAAATCCAGCATCTGTTACACCAACTCAATAATTTCTCCATTGTTAAAGTTGTAACAGGGGCCCAGTTTTTACTCCTGCTTATCATTTTCAGGAGTTTAAAGAAAAATGCTTCAATGGAATTTCAGTAAAATTGATCAAATTGATTTTAGTGGCCTTTAAATATGTATCTTTTATGGTAAGGAGCTAGACCAAAACATCTAATTTTCCAAGCCCTTATTAAAGGCCAGGTTCTGACAGTCTTATGTTGTGCAGCTCTTTGTTCCATGAGTAGTCTCATTGATTTCAACAGGATTACTCACAGACAAAGGTGCTAACTCAGATTAAGGATACCAAAGTCTGGCCCAAAATGATTTCAGCTGAAGCATGGGCTGGCTGGACAAGGCAGTGTGTCAAGGAAAATCAGAGCCTGTTGCTCAGTGTCTTTAAACACTGTTTCAGAGTAGCAGCCGTGTTAGTCTGTATCTGCAAAAAGAACAGGAGTACTTGTGGCATCTTAGAGACTAACAAATTTATTTCAGCATGAGCTTTCGTGGGCTACCGCCCACTTCTTCGGATGCATAGTCATGTTCTCTGTATATAAATATCTTCTGTGTGTTCCATTCTATGCATCCAAAGAAGTGAGCTGTAGCTTACGAAAGCTCATGCTGAAATAAATTTGTTAGTCTCTAAGGTGCCACAAGTTCTCCTGTTCTTTTTTTAAACACCGTGATACCCAACCATGTTGTAACGCACTGGCTCTGTCACACACAGAATAGGTAAAGCTCGGATGGTGGCAAGACCAGGTTTGTTCTGTATTTGTACAGCACCTAGAGCAGTGGGATGCTGGTCCATGGCTGGGGCTTCTAGCTGCTACCGTAATGCAGCTAACCAGATTCCCCGACGGTGCCCTGTCACTGGCTACAGTTCAGGAAAGCATTTAAGCTCATGTTGAAGTCTATCCCTGTTCAGGACAATACTGAAGCACCTGCTTAACTTTAATAACAGGACTTAAGCACGTGCTTCCATTTTGTCCTGAGCAGGGATGCTTTTCTGACTCACAGTCCATTTGAGCAATGGTCAGAGTGGTGTTGAGTCCTCTGCATCTCATCAGTGGTGGAGTCCGAGACCACCAGCATATTCCAGGCCTTTCCATTGTCAGAGGTCAATAAGCTCACATTACTATCAGCATCAAGTAGATTTGAACCAGTGGACTGGACTTGGAAGGCTCATTATTAATCCCTGCAAGCCATCTAGTCCCCCTGCTGAGAGGCATTTGAACAATGTCTCCTAGCTAGCAGCACTTAGGTCAGTTCGATTATCTCATGTACTTGAATAACAGGTTCATCTTTGTAGCCACAGGCAAGAGAATAATTTCCAAAGGATGCAGTATACTAACATCAGACACACACATTGTATACATCACGGGGAGGAAGCAATGTGGACCGATCTCATCTGAAGCCAGTGTTTGGAACAGGTGCAGAGAAGGGCTAACAGGATGATCTGAGGAATAAAATCCCACCTTGGGAGAGGAGACTCAGAGCTCCTAAGCTTGTCTAGCCTATCCAAAAGAAGGCTCAGGGGAGACTGAGATTAATAGATTGCTCTCTATAAATACATCAGAGGGTTAAATACCAGGGAGGGAGAAGAGTTCTTTAAGTTAAGTGCCAATGTGGACCTAAGAAAAAATGGCTATAAACTGGCCATCAACAAGTTTAGGTTCGAAATTAGGCAAAGGTTTCTAACCATCAGAGGAGTGCAGTTTTGGAACAGCCTTCCCAGGGGAGCAGCGAGGGCAAAAAACCCAGCTGGCTTCAAGATTGAGCTTGATCAGTTTATGGAGGGGATGGTGTGATGGGATTGCCTACAATGGCATGGTGGCCCATCGGTGACTGCCAGTAGCAAAAATCCCCAACAGACACTAGATGGGGAGGGCTCCGAGTTACTACAGAGAATTCTTTCCCAGGTATCTGCCTGGTGGGTCTGGCCCACATGCTCAGCATCTAACTGATCACCATATTTGGGGTCAGGAACGAATTTCCCCCCAGATCAGATTGGAAGAGAGTGTTACGGAGTGCCCGGGCGATGCTTTGGAACCACTCCCCACAAAGCCAGTTAGGTCTTTGGGGAGCCTCCTCTCCCTTGGAGCAGACTGTCTTCAGGGCAAGAAGCTCACACGGCTTCACCTTCCTGGGTCTGACCTTGGAGCATTTAGCATCCTCTGCCCCTCCGTGTGCTTCCCACAGCAAGTGCGCCCAGGCGGGGTCCTGGGGAAACCAGAGGGTCCTGCACCCCCACTTTGCAGTTAGATGTGACTTTTAGCCAGCCAGTAAAACAGAGGTTTATTCGATGACAGGAACACGGTTTAAAACAGAGCTTGTAGGTACAGATAACAGGACCCTTTAGCCCAGTGAGCCAGACAATCCTGTCTGCCCTCACTTCCCGTCCCCAGCCAGCTCCAAACTGATACTCCCTCCAGCCTCTCCTTCTCTGCTGAGTTCCTTTTCTGGGCCAGGAGGTCATCTGACCTCTTTGTTCTCCCACACCTTTAGCATCCCCTTGCAGGGGGAAGGGCCTGGGCCATTAGTTGCCAGGAGACACTGTCAGCCAGAAACTGAGGCACCCACACAGTATTTAGAGGAAACATTAAGAACAGCCCCACTTTGTCACACAGAGACCCTGGGGTTTTTTCATCTTCCTCTGCAGCATGGGGCATGGGTCATTTGCAGGTTTAAACTAGGGTAAACAGTGAATTCTCTGTAACTTTAAGTCTTTAAACCATGATTTGAGGACTTCAGTAATTCAGCCAGAGGTTAAGGTCTATTACAGGAGTGGGCAGGTGAGGTACGAAGTGCAGGGTATCAGACTAGATGATCATGATGGTCCCTTCTGACCTTAAAGTCTATCAGTCTTGACAGGGATAAATTTGGCTCAACATTTGCACAATGGGGAAAGTCTAACTGAAGTATCAGGCATTTACACGAGTCCCAGGAGCAAAATGGAAAACTCCTCCCCGTGTTCCTGATAAAGTGGCATCATTTCTGGCAGCCAAAAACCCATTAACAATAGAACAGAGCTGCCCAGTGAGCATGCACTGATCTTGCAGCCCTCTCTCTGATTATCTAGCTCACAGGATTGACTGGGGATGCAGGGCCTTTTCCATATAAGGTCACTGGCTCAGATCTGGCCAGCTTGACAGTGAGCAGAAGTTACCCCAGGGGCTCCCAGTGTGACACTTTGGCCAAAAGTGCCCATGCGCTCCTGGGATGCATAACCAAGGAATCTCAAGTAGGAGTAGAGAGGCTATTGTGCCGCTGTAGTTGGCACTGGTGCGCCCGCTGCTGAAATCCTGTGTCCAGTTCTGGTGCCCACATATCAAGAAAGATGCTGATAAATTGAAGAGGGTTCAGAGAAGAGCCACAAGATTGATTAAAGGGTTAGAAAACCTGCCTTACAGTAATAGACCCAGAGAGCTCAAATCTATTTAGTTTAACCAAATGAAGGTTAACAGGGGATTTGATTATAGTCTATAAGTACCTACATGGTGGACAAATATTTAATAATGGGCTCTTCAATCTTGCAAGGAAAGGTCTAACGTGATCCAGTGTCTGGAAGCTGAAGCGAGACAAATTCAGACTGGAAAGAAGGTGTACATTTTACCAGGGAGAGTAATTAACCACTGGAACAATTTACCATGGCAGATGCTGACAATTTTTAAATCACAACTGGGTGTTTTTCTATAGGATTTGCTCTAGGAATTATTTGGGGCAGTTCTATGGCCTATGTCATATAGGAGGTCAGACCAGATGATCACAATGGTCCCTTCTGGCCTTGGAATCTCTGACCCATGGTCCCAGGGCCGTTCGGTGAAATAAAGAGGTGTCTCAAGTCGGTGCCTAGCAGACAGGCGTCCACAATCACAGTTTGCAACCTCAGCGGAGAGGCAGGACTGACTGGGCGCTGCTGTCCCTGAGGGCAACGTGGGGGAAGCTTGCAGCGCTGCTGCCCATACGATACCGGTTCCCTGGATAAATAGGATGTCACACACCAGGGCTGTCAAGTCAGCATCTTTCCCAAGCCCTGCGTTGATGGATTGTTCTGTTTTTGACTCTGCTTTCCTCCCTCAGCCAGCCCACCCCGAATGGGAAGCGGTATCTGCCGCTCCTTTCCATGGCTGGGACGTGGAACGATTCCATGGCAAACAGTGCAGCTTGGCAAAAATAACCCTTTTCCTAGGAACCTCACAGCAGTATTTCCAGCTCGCGGCGAGAAACCCGTCCGGCTGGGGGACTCGGGAGAGCAGTCAGTGGGAGAAGGGTCCTTCTCCCCCTACCCCCAGCCTCGTAAAATGGTGGATAGTAATTCTTTGGATTTCGATACCGTGCTATCAGCTCGGTGGTGGTGAGTTCACTGGACTTCAGCACTGCCCAACACAGCTGGAAGCAGGGACGCAGGAACAGCCAGACATTCCCCAGCTCTGGCACAGTGCAGACAGTCCAGATCTGCACCTGGCCACCCCGCTGCCCTCTCTGCCCAACTCCATGCCTTGCGTTCCTTGCCCAGGGAGGCACTGTGCTCTCTCTTCACTTGACATGATGTTGCCACGGGTTGTGTCTCTGCTGTGCTCGTGTTGGCACGGGTGCACACACGCACACACACACAGTTAGCAGCTCTCAGCATGCTTCTCAGCCTGAGATTCTTCCTCTGCAAATGGCTGGTAGCCAAGATGCACTGCACAGGGCAAAGGGAGCCTCATGTAGCCTGGGGCAAGGATCCACAGCAACTCCCTTCAACTCCTCATTGATAACATCGTCTCTTGAAAAAATCAGTTGTTCAGCCTCTGCAAGGAAGCAGCTTTATCAGGCCGGGGGGTCATGACTGGTACCATCCAACATTCAGGAAGGACAGATGGGCCGGACCCAGTGGACAACCAGCATCACGCAAGTAGGCAGTGTAATCTCACACGCCTTGCTGCACTGCGCAGGAGAGCCTGGTTACAACAGGACAATGCAGGGATTGGCTAACAGAGCTGAAACCAGTTATTAAGGATCAAGTTGGGCAGCCTGTGCTGTCCAGCCGGCAGAGCAGCAGACCAGGAGTCAGGAGCTCTGCATTCCCTTTCCACCTCCATCATAAGCTCCCCTCTGTGACCCTGGACAAGTCACTTTGCCTCTCAGTACCTCAGTTTTTCCATCTGGAGAATGGGGATACAACAGCCACCCTTGTAAAGGGATCTGTGGACAAAAGAGTTGATTCCATCAGAACAGCCAGTACATTTGCATCCACAGCGGTAGGGGCTTCCCAAATCAGACAAGGCAGAGAAACACCCGCTCGACCTTGCCAGGAAAGAGTCATTGGAACCCAGTGGCTGGTCAGGTTTTAAGAGAGATGGGTAAAAAAAAAAAGGTTGTGGCAAAACTTTTTCCAGTCCAAAAAAAAGCTGTTTTGTGAAAGCTGAAGTGTTTTGCAGAAACGTTTTGGTTTTGACAAAAATGTTGTAGAGACGAGTGAACGTGTGTGCGCCTCTCTAACCCAAGTCCCTGTTCTGAACCACGGAGAACAGGGCAATGATGTAGGAACAAGACGAAAAACACTGGGTCTCCCATATCCCAGGCTGGTGCCCTCCCCAGCAGGCTACAATCAGCGATTCTCTCTCTCATCTCACAAAAGCATTGGCAAGGTCTCATTTTCATTCCCAGGTGGAACAAGAAACAAATATCCAAACCTCAACATTTTCACAAAACAGAATTGGGCTCTGGGCCTGCTCTGGTTTTAACCCATCTGGGACTGCGAGGGTGGAGGAGACAGTAGGGGGTGTTGTGGTGAGGGAGGAAAGTAATCCTGGAGGCAGCCACTATAGACTGAGGCTGAATTCAGAAATAGATCAGGGAATATCTAAGGTGCTTTAAGAACACTCTGGGGCCCTAACTTGACAATTTTTAGTAACATCCTGTGTTAAGAAAAGACCTGAAGGATGATGAAACAAGCAACAAAGGTGTTTTGAGCACCTTTATCCTAGAGCGTATAGGGTCAAATTCACAGCGGGCAGACTTCATTGAAGGTTGTGACAACTTCTGCCAGTCTGACCTGTAAAATGTAACCTTGAAAGCTCTGATCTGGTCCCGGAAGTTCAGTCTTTTCAATGGGACATTAAGCCAAGGTCCTGAGCTATTTGGAGCCATGGAAGAGCCCAGGATGGTCTTCTCTAGCTTGAGTATAACTCCAGTGTCCGGGTTAAACACCCATATGGATAATTCCATTCCTCCTCCCCACATTCCCGGGTCACTTTCATCGGACACAGTGTATTTTCTTCTGGTCCCTAAACCACTGTCTTAGCCTTACTAGCATGTTTATAGTGGCTACTGTGCTCCGCCCCAGAGACGGGTGCATTTTGACAGTGGATGCTGGAATCCGTCATACTTTTACTAAGCACTTATAAAGTGCTTTCCCCAAAGCGCTCTGTAAATATCAGCATTTCTTGTGATTTTATCCCCATTTTACACAAAGAAATAGAGAATTCAAGTGATTTCCCTGGTGTAGTAGGTTTGGAGGGGACCAGAACCTGGGTCTGAGGGATGCAGACAGCCGTGCTACCCAGCAGCTGTGAGAGGATCATATGCATTTTCACACAGACCTTGAAGATAAACACCAGGAAGTACCGTCATGGAAGGCTGGACTGACAGCTTCCCTTGTGGCCCCTGATGGGTCCAAGTGCCCTATTTAAGACCAGGAGTTGTCTGTGTGACAAGATGCGACCTCCTTCTTGGCTTGCTCTCGGACTCCTGACGCTGGCTCTGACCCTTAGCTCTGACTCTGACCTTCAGCGCTGTTCCTGGCCTCTGATCGCAATTGCTCTGACCACTAGGCATGAGTGCCCAAGCCCTGGTCATGACACCCAAGGCCATAGGAGAAACAGGTGTCAGTATTGGGATTTAGGACCCAGAAGCTCCTGGCTCCCAGCCCTGCCTCTGATCAGGAAAGCACGCTGCCCCTAGTGTATTTTGTAAAGCACTTTGCAAAAGAATCTCTAACAATCAATACACTCTAATGATCATTTTTGCTTAGTGGCCCAGGGTTGCTGCATTTAAATGGCTGCTCTGCAGGAAACACACTCACCTTGTGAAGGTCCTCATGGCCCTGAGGTTTCAGAGTCTCCAAAGAGTTATTTCCGGAGCCTTTAGATGATCCCGCAGGAGCTGAAATGGAGAAGATGGTTAAAACCCAAAAGGAGCAGCGAAGAGCTGAATGGATGCTTGTGCAGCACTTCAGACGTGTAAATCGCTACTTCCCAGCGAATGCTGCTGCACTACCTAATGTGTTCATTACAGATGTTTTGCTGTTTCCACTGAGTCACCTCCTTTCAGATCTTCAGAGTCCTGAGACAGGAGTAAGAGCACCCAGATACCACAGGGATGGGCTGCAAGACAGATTAGAGGAGAATCTAATCAAGAGAAAAAATGATCCCCCATTTCTGAACTTATCATAAAAAGCTTAAATGTTTCCTCAACACCACTCTAGTTTCCCCTAGTGCACAGTACCTTGTGGGAGGTTCTTTAACCACAGAGCATTCGATCTGCCTTTTTTTCCTCTAGCTAGCTGTGCTCTCAGGGGCTGTGTGTCTGAGGGCATGATGTGCTTTGACTTTCTAGCACGCCCTCCCCCGCTGGGGGATGGCTGCCTGGCATGCCTGGCACAATGGTGGGTTCTTTTATGTTTCACTGGTCATTCTCTTCTTCCTTTGGGTTCCCTTCTGCTCCTTTCCTTGCATGGGATTGGTGTTTGCTCTCTCAGGCGGTGTTATTAGGCCCTGCTAACACAGCCAGCGAGAGCACCCCAGATGTCCTTGCAGGGTGGCTGGCTGGGCACAGCTTCTGATAATTCTCTGATAAGGCAGTTTTCTTGCATTGCTTGGTGAGTCACTCTCTCCTGCCTGCAATGTCCTGATTCAGTCGCTTCCTTGCCGTGCTCGTGTCCGGCACCAGGGGAGAAAAGACATCCCTTCCACTCCAGAACCTCTAGCTCTGCCCTGCCTCCACAGGCTTTGGTTGCAGGTTATATCCAAAACCTGGAAAAAGAGCTCATTTTTCTTGGCCAGTTTGGATACAGCCCCAAAATGGCACAAAGTCTCTCACAAGCCCACTGATCTTGCCAGATCTCTGCCACTGGTGACTGCTCCTATCCCACAAGAACAAGCTGCGGGGGGGGGG
>NC_133769.1:362357881-362368071 GCF_003597395.2 Chelonoidis abingdonii
TGCTAGGGGCAGCGTGGCAGTCCCCAGGTTCTGACACTGAATTTGGCACCTCGATTACCACAGCATCCTTCTCTCTGGGCTGGAGGAATGTGATCCTGTCCCCTCATAGCCCCTCAGAATGCTGCTGCTGCATTTCCTTCGCCCGTTGCTTTGCCCCCGCCATGGGCTCCCGTTTCTCTGTCACATCGAACACAAGCACCTTGTCTTCACTTCCAAGGCCCTTCACAGTGGGCCCCTAACCTCCCTATCAGCTGTGGATGCTCGCCTCTCATCAGCCCACCTCTGCTTCCACTGTTCACTTGTTACCTTCGCAAACATATACCTTGGTGCTTTTCTCCCCTCTGCCCCTCACGCTAGGGAGGAGCTCCCCATAAATATTCCCAACAGTCACTCTTTAGCCACCTGCAAAGCCTTCCTTAAAACTCTCCTTCACCCTGATGCCTACAAAATAAACCTGGACAATGGTTAGGTTCCTGCTGTGGCAAAGGCTGCTGCTTGTCATGCTGACGAATGCTGGCTCATTGGTTCCTAGTACTCCGCCATCTGTTTGTATCCCTCTTATCTCATACTTAGATTGGCAGCTCTTTAGGGCTGTCTTTTCATTCTGTGTTTGTACAGCACCTAGGACAATGGGGCCCTGGCCCATGACTGCAGTAACCTGCCTCCTGCTGTGATCTGTGCCCATTTCCTCAGATGACGACAAAACCCATAATGCCCATGGCTAGTTGTGCAACAGACAGATTAGAGTGATGCTGGATTCCTTCCTGACCCCTACAGCAACCAGTTTATGCCCTGAAGCATGAAGTTGATTGCTTTTATTTTAGCTTGAATAACTACTCCCATTATTGGTCAGAAAGTTTCCCAGTCCTGAGCATCTAATTCTGATTGCCTGCACTGGTGATTTATACACACCAGTCACACACTAATATGAGACTGAATTCCCTTTGAAGATTTCTCCAATTAAAAGAGCAAGGACCAACCAGAGAACACCCATCCAGATCTATGTTTGCAGCTCAGACATCTCTATTACAAACGGAATCTGAACAGCAAACCCAAAACGGAGGTTACTTCCCTGTAAATGGGGAGTTCTCGAGATGCGTGGTTCCTGTCTGTATTCCACATGTGGGGTACGCTAGTGCACCAGGTGCCCGAATCAACAGATTCTTAGTAAGCAACAGCACACGTGCAGGCCAATGGATGCTGCTCTCCCCATGCCCTGGGTGTGGCGCTCAAGACGTAGTGCAGGCCAATGCCGCTCCAGTTCCTCTTCTTACTGCGAATCAGATAAGATCCAAAGCAGAGGGGAAGGAGGGAGAGTAGTGGAACACAGATAGTGACCACAAATTTTAATGAGTTTCCAGTTACAAGTAAGCAACCTCCATTTCTTCTCTGAGTGCTGGTCTATGTGTGTGTGTTGTGTTCCATATATGGGTGACCAACCAGCAGTATTCAGACTGGAGGAGGGTGTGAGGATGTAGTCATTAAAAATGCTTGAAGCATGGTAGTCCCTATATATGTAGCAGAGTCCTGAACAAGTATGTAATGTTTTGTGACTGGACCTCCAGGTAGCTGCTCTGTGTATGTCCAGCACTGAGACCTCCTGGAGAGCGGCTGTGAAAACAAGAGATGTGTGTTCTCATAGAATGGGTCTTCACCCATTCCGGGAGAGGGATACGCGCTAATTGGTAGCAAGTGATAATGCAGTCAGACATCCCTTTAGAGCACTGGTTCCCAAACTGGGGGGCATGCACCCTGGGGGTGTGTGTGAAGAAATTCCAAGCGGGGGGCGTGAGGCTGCCTGGCCTTGGAGCTCCCAGCTGGGGAGGCTAGCCCCTGGCCTTTCCCCTCTTCTCCACCCTCCCCCACAGCCACACCACTTAACAGGCAGCACAGCTTGTGCCCGCCCACCTCCCAGGCTTTCCAATAAGCTAGTCCTGCCTCTCTGAGCGGCCTGGTAAAGGGGTGGGGAGTGGGAGGGTTGGATAAGGGGCAAGAGGTCTCAGGGGGGCAGTCAGGGGACAGTTGGATGAGGCAGAGATTCGGGGGCTGGTGGTGAGGAGACAGGGAATGGGAGGGTGAATAGGTGTAGGAGTCCTGGGGGGCCTGTCGGGGTGGGGGTGTGGATAGGGGTTGGGGCAGTCAGAAGAAAGGGAGCAGGGGGGTTGAATAAGGGGCGGTGCTTGATAAGTGGGTCTTCGAGGGTGGGGGTCCAGGAAGGCAGTCACGGGGAAGAGCAGGGGTTATGGGTGAGCTCCAGGGGCTAGTCAGACATGATCGGCAGGTTGACCCACACTGTGACGATTTTCACTACTCCTTCCTACAGGTTTTGAAAATTGGGCTCTGTTCCCCAGGAGTTTGTCCTTACAGTCGTGTTGGGATAGTGTTTAAGTTGATTTCGCTTAACAAGCTGTATAGTGATATGGCATAAGATCCATGATGACCTGCGGTCTTGCAGAACTTGGTCTGCAGAATGCTGCAGCTGTTCCATATGCTAACAGAACCATGCATGCACAGGAGAGCAGCACAGGATCAGAGTTGACCTGCTGCGTCTGATTGGGCAGGGCCCTATTACCCTGGGGGTGCTCAGGAGGTTGTTGAGCACCACAGGAATTCAGGCTCTTTGTGGCTCCACTCACTGGTCTCTTGGTCTTCGACCAGCGACTTGCCCTGTATCTTGAGCCTGTCCGTCGATTGCTACACCTGTCGCTGATCTGAGAACCCGCGTGCTTACCATAGGCAGACTGCTGTGCCCAAGTCCTTTCAGTTTTTTCAGCCCATTCTCACCCCCTCGCTGGCCCCTTATCGGGATTAAGGGAGTTTACCAGCTCACAACTGACCCCAGGGAGATATGAGACTGAGGAGCAGGTTCACAATTCAAACAACCATCTTTGCATCCCAAGTGACGCAGCTCCTAGCACAATCAGACGGCTCTGCGAGCAGCTTAGGCACGGTCCAGGAGTTCCTGTCCAGCTTGCGGTGGCACTTCTGTCTGCACGGGCCCCCATACTATTATTTAGAATTCCTTGTAGGAATCAGCCAGAGGCGGGAAACCTGAACCAACACCAGTGCTCTTATTCTGCTCCGCCCTCAAGTGTCTCTCCAACCACCAGGCCAGGGTGGATAGCCTTCAGTTTCTACCTGCAGAAACCTTCTGGATTGGACCTGCCTCTGCTTGAGCAGGATACCCGTCGTTAGCATACATGGAAAGTTCTATGAGCGTTTTCCTACAACTCTTTTGGGCTCACTCAGCAGAAGCACTTACGGGACTACCACCACGGGCCTGGCCCCGACCCTCATTACCACAGGCCAGTTCTGGCGACTCACAGGCTGACTCTTGCCAGTGCCCGGCCGCCCAACTCCTCACTTTATGGTCCCGCATTGAATTAGTGAGAGTAAAGACAGTACCCCGCGCTGAGACCCTGCCTGTGTGGTTGCTTTCCTGTCTTCTCTCTCCGCACTGACAGCGGTTGCTGAGGGAAGAAGGATAGTGGGCACATCACCTCACACTGAACCCCAGGGACCCAATCATACAATGAGTTGATCAGGCACCAGTTGTCGACCTGGAGAAAGAATGGCACAATTAACCTATTTTTTCTTGGAAGTAATCACTTGTACCAGCACGCTCCTTGACTTCTACTCTTCACAGACCTTTGACCCTCTGACGCCACATTGGAACAAGTGACCAAGCCTATGGAGCACATGGCACTCCGGCACTATTCCAAATCTACCTCCCAGCCCTCTGGAGAGAACAGCCCAACACAACATCTTCCCATGCTTCCATACTAAGATTACTCGTACACGTGGGCATGCGGCTTTAGAAGTTCCGGGCCATTTGACGTTTTGATGGTGCCAATCCTTCCTGTCCGGGAATGGCTAAAAACACGAACAACAAAAAACAAACACGTGGAGGCTTATTCTACTGGCGATGCTCCGAGTCTTAGCGCACTTCGCGCCCGTCCTCACTATCTAGTCTTCGTCGCCTGAAGGACCATCTCCAATTTGCTGCTGAGGCCGAGACAACGGACGCCCATATGCGGTTTGCAATCAATTTAGCGAACCTACTTTCCAGGCGCCAACTGAATTGGTGCCAAAATGCGCCTCCAAAATTTTAAAATGGTTGCAAGCTGCTGTGTGGAGGTGCTGAGGCTGGCCGGCGCAGGCTGCCTGCCGCCGCAGCCAAGGTCTCCCCGTTTTGCCTGTCAGCGCGCCTGGGGTCAGGCGCCGCCGCGGACGCGCCAGGGTGCTCCACCCGGGTCAGGCCGCCCATACAGCAGCCAGGACGCCCCCCCGGTCCGGGACGCGCGCAACCCGGCACCCCAGGCGCCCCTCCGGTCTGAGCCCGCGCAACCGGCGTCCAGGCAGCCCCCCACCAGTCGGGAGCCCGCTGACCGGCAGCCGCGCCCCCCCCCGGTCAGACCCCACTCGCCGCACCATGGCAGCCCAGGGCCTGCTCCCCGCCCGTCGGAGCGCGAACCCCCAGTTCCTGGACCGCCGTGAACTGCACTAGAAGAACCGGAGCACACGAGTGACGCAAAATTAAAGTCTCTAGCCGAGTTCTCACTGGACGCGTGGCACTTTAGGGGAATTGCTCTTAATAGGTACTAAGCCGGCTGCGATGGCCATGCCAATTCCTCCTCAGGGCTCTGATCAATTATCTATAAACTAACAGATGCTAAGCCACTTGCAATACAAATCCCCTCTGTTTAACCTACATCTAGATCCCTAGAGAATCAATGTGCCGTCAGGAAACATACCTAGAGTGTACTCCAGGCATTGGAGCTACGTTCAACGTCTCATACTCATTCGCACCTAATTCTCTGTCATTCGCTGCTGACAGTATGACCCTATGTTTCTGGGAGAATGATTTTTCAGTTCCCTGTTGTAATATCCAACGCATGCCGGTATGCAAACCGGTTCAGACCCTTCGCCCGGCCTCTGCGGCTCGATGTACGTGCTTCTGTGTTGCATCTCTTAAATTCAGATGTTGCAGTAGCGAAGAACACTCCCAGCTGATTCCTTCTCCTGCAATCTATTCAGGTTGAAGAGAACAGAGACTGCTGCCTCCGATTAGGCTTTGACTGCACCACTACTTGCGCTGCGACGAAGGCGCTTCTGGATGGATCTTCCTGTTTCACAAACCGCACGCTGTTTTGGGTACATCCAGAAGCTGAGCCACGCTGTACATCCGCACGACCATCCCCAGCAGGGCTCCAGCTTGTTTAGTTACGAAAGCGAATCCACCTGATGACTTTGTCTGAAACCAGTGACTTTCAAATCCGGTTCCCTACTTTAATCTTGGATTACTGGAGCGTGTCGCATCGTCAAAATTTCCACCACTGGATCTCTGCATGCGTTTCTAACTTTTGTGGAAAAGGCAGGAGACAAAGTACGCTTTTGAACCACTTGATTGCACTTTGATTTGTACAGCGCCTGGATAAGACTGACTGTACGGCTGTAACTTCGGAATGTCTGCTCCCTGTGGGACTGCACTCTTTGCCGAGTTCTAGGCTCTGCTGTTTTTGTGATGCTGCAGCCATTTTTTGTGTTCAATCTGGTGCAGCACGTGAGATGCGACTGTCCCTGTTTCTCCCCAATAACTGCCATGCTCTGCTTGTTTTATCTATCCCCTATTACGCTGATTTATTTGAAAATATAATATGGGACAATTTGTTTCATTATTTAGGGGTGGAATATCATAAAGAGCTAGAGTTGTCTGTTTAAAAAATTCCAGTACTCTGGCTAGTTACACCTAAACACAAGGTGACTGCTACGATGGCTAGAGCTAGTGATATAATCTTGGCCTGCGCATGATTCGAACCCAGTTAGACAGCTAGCGATTCTTCCTTGACCAAGCTAACTCACTCAAGGCAGTGAGTAATACACAGATGAAAACCCTTCTGGGGGCTGTAGTAAGTGCTACACCAGGTTTCTTAACAGTGTCACGGATCTTGAGGGAAACCCTGCGCCAGCAGGTTGTTTAACGGGCGTCTGCACGGTCCCGGCAATTGTGGCCCACTGACGCCGGATTGCGCTGCCTCAATGGGCTGTCGGAAGCAGCCTGACTGAGATGTATGGCGCCTTCGACAGCCCCATTGGCCGGACCCAGATCTGTACGTCACCGTCAATCCTCAGTGTAGACGTACCGGGAGTTATCAGACGAAAACCGAACGCGCTCATAACACCAACAATCTCCGCAAAAATTTGCACACAGTGGCTTACAGTGCAGCGTCAATTGGGACATGGCACGTTGATCGCGTTCGCTTTGCCATCTTAAGACTGCATATAGATCTCGTGCAGCAGGAGATGTCTCTGCTGCATTGTGCAAAGATCTACTCCGTGAGGAAGTGAGCGATGTCGTGAAGCTTCTCACTGGCACTCGCACTTAGGTCAGTAATACCTGCATCACGGTGAGTTATTCACATCTGATCGACATGAATGATACATGAGCAGTGGTAACCTCAGTCTCTCTGTTGACTTCTCAACTCAAATCTCCTGTCGCCAGCGTGACTGTCATGTCCACAGAGTGAACCTTCTCCAGTGCTCGGCACACATACCAAGTTCAACTTAGGCTTCCTCTTGGAAAACGCAGAACAAAACGAAGAACTCTCCCAGCGAAGCCCTAGTCAATCCAAAGGCACATCTCCCTCGAGCTGTGCTAAAAGGACCATCTTTACTAAAAGGAAGGAACCAATCACCATACAACCATCTTCCAAGGAATCGTAAGCAACTCCTCCACAGGACACGGCATGACCATCACTTTCTCCCTGCGTGTCAAAATCTACAAATCACATTTTTTACACACCCTCACATCTCCTCCATGGCCACCATTACACCTTGTCATGAGATAGAGTTCGAGGTGAAGAGCAGTCACCCACCTCAGGGCTGGGAGAGGAAGTCATCGAGCATGGCCTCAGCCTTCTTTCTGCACTGCAACTGGTTCATTGATCCGTTTCGCCGGTGCGCTGCTGGCTCTCCTCAGTCACGCGCGCCTGCCCAGGCATTCTGTCGACCTGCATCTCGGCTGCAATGCTGTGTCTGCAGTGCAGTCTGATCCACCCATGACCCCAGCGCTTGTATTCAGCCAGAACCCAGACTAGGCAGCTGGGCAGGTCTCTTGCTGAGACGCTGCCCCATGGCAGGTACACTGAGCCCGTCTATCAGTATAATTAGTCTTCAGGGTGAAAAATCCACACCTTGAGCAACATATTACCAACCTAAAACCCCCAGTGCGACAGCGCTATATGCAGAGAGCTTCTGGGATCCCAGATAAATCTGGTATACCCCTGTAACCAGATTTAAGACACTCCCCCCTCAGACAGTAAGAAAACTTTCACAGCTGGAAAGTAATGTTACTTTTACTGTGAACATCCACCCACCACTAGCCGCATGGCCTCGCTTTTCAACAGAGACTATATTACGAGGTCCCTTCCCCTAAACCACTTTTTGGATATAAACATTTCTGATGTTTATCGAATGACGTGGACTAAAAGGGATGAGAGTGACTTCGCTCGGAAAGTTAGCAGCACATACTTTCGGCCGGCATGGAGCAGCTGCCTCGTTCTTCTGGATAGGATTGACTCAATCTGTGTGTTAATAAAGTATCAAGATAATCATTCACTCATTTCATTATCTGGCTGCTTACAACCGGTGCTTTCTTCTTTTTCTATTTCATGCATGAACTACACTGGTCCACCGTTTAATGGTTCTACGGGTAGTCTAATGACGACAAATAGAGTGGAAGTCAGGAGACACACACAATGCATAAATGGCACAGACACTCACTCTGCTAGGGTCAGTGTTCTAATCCAGCCAGGTGTTAGAATGGGCACACAGGTGCGAAGGCGCGTACTAAACCTGATTCAGCGCATGCTCAAAGTCAAATCGCTTAGACGTTTTGCTCTTGCAGAACTGTCCTCTGTTGTTCAGCATCTAGCGCCAACAGAATCCGTTCATTAACGGGCTCTGAGATGCTATCAGTTACACATAACAAGTAATTGATAATCTCCTTAAAGTGACGCTTCTTTAAGTCTCTTTCTGAATAGCCCCTAGGTTCTTATGTTAAATGGGTTTCCTGTCTGCTCCTAGTACTCTGCCCACCCGTATCCGCTGCCTCTCTCTTTTGTCATTACAGTGTGGACCCATTCTAACAATAGTCATTAACTCCCTTTGGGGCAAAGCCGACTTTTGGCACCTTCATCCCTATTTGGTGTAAAATTGCTTTGACATAGAGCGAACACAACAGGTTTTGGTTGTCCACTATGACATTCTGTATTCATAGGGTATTTGGTTGCCCGCCATTGAGGCAGAGAGAGAGGAAACGTGTTGTCTCTGTACGTATGCGTGTATGCCTTACCGAGCCGATCACCTCATAGCCTCTCTCTCATCTCACTGTTTCAATAAGCTTCTACGCTTTGCCCGGTCGAAAGTGTTGTTTGTATTGTATATCAGTTATAAAACTGCAATGTTGTTGTAATTGTTTAGTAGATAATAGGCTATGGTGTTTTAGTTTTTAACTTTAAGCTAGACTAAGGCTGCTCCTCTACCTTGTACTTCCCAATAAATTTAATTGGATTGATTTTGTTGTGTGTGTGTGCTGTCTGCAGTCTGCCTCTGACCATACTCTCCTTGCCATTCTTTACATATAGTCTGTTGCCAAGTGCACCTGGTAATCACAGGCCTGACACATTCCTATTGCCCCGCGAACATGGCAATCTACATGAGTCACAAACAGGATCAGGTGAGTTGCATCCGTCGCAACCTTGCAGACAGTCAAGCAGCACATGAAACTGAACAGTTCCAACATTGCGTTTCACCTTTTTCTAGCCAAATTCGACTGATCCATAATTGACATGGATCTTTCCTTGACTGGAAACTCAAAAGGCGTACTACTGATTAACCCTGGCAATACAGGTGCTCCTCGTGCCACCGACTTTAGGTATCGCAGCGTGTTCTCCTGCAGCCTCAGTGCCGAGGCTGTGGAACCGTGCTGCCAAGTCCTCTCAGCATTTGGGAGAATGTAAGCGCATTTGAAATCGGAGGTACCTGTTCTCCAAACTGATCCCCACTCGTTAATACTGCTACCGCACGCAAATTTTTTGCCAATGATAAAAAAAATTAAATTTAATTAAGAAACATGAAATCTGACCCGAATAAATTAAATCTAGAAGTTTCTCAGAAGAAAATTAAGATGTCAGGTGGAGCCTAATTGAAGAAAGAAGGTAAATTGTAATGTAAGGATGTTTCGACTAGTACAGCTTATTAAATTGTGAACTGAAATGGTAACTGTGATTTGATGAAGTAGCTCAGTGTAAAAAGCAGCCAGTCTTTCGGTGAAGCGCATATGTGCTATGAGCTTATGGTGTCTAGTCAGCCATTTGGGAACAAGAATAGTGGAAGATGAGTGTTCCCTACCACTTACCTTCTTCTCGTGGAATTGTAACGTGAAGAAAATGCTTGTCCTTAGGATTGACTCCTATATGGAGAACTCACCTCGTCTCCAAGCGTTTCTGTAAACGCACCTGGTCGTAGGGACAAGGAAATGAATCCAGTTGTGTGTTGGGAGAAGCTTCCAGCTTTTCGTTCGTGGAGCAGAAAAAGAGGTGCTTAGCTGTGATTGTAAGGTATTCAGTTGTCTCAAGAGTGTTGTATTAATGCCCAAGGCAGGAATGTCCGAGTTTCGTTCTGGAAGTCGACATGTAAACTGTTGCATCCAGTTGTGATGCTTTAGAAAAGTTGAACAGAAGTGTAGCAGTCTCTGTCTAAGCAGGTGATGACACCCTACAGACAAGAAGAAAGTGATTCAATTGTCGTTACATATAACGATTTAAAAACTCTGTACAAGGGGAAATATTCCTAATCGTGTGTGTGTGCTCTGAGACTAACAACTTGACAGTTGCCATGGACTATAAGGAAAGTTGCCAGGAAGAAGAAGTCCTCTAACGTTTTTATCTAGGAATCTCTGCATTGCCTGAAAGAAATTTGTGTAAGTGATATCCCTAATGGCAAATATTCCTGAAGTAAGTAGACCAAAAAATTATTGCTCAGGAGTGCTCTTAGACGGCAAAGCCCTAGGGAAAAGGCGTCAGAGCAGTTTGGAGGGAGTGATGTGCCTAAAAAGTGCTAGGAAAATCCTCCATGTATCTGTGCAAGCATTTCACTGCAGCTAAGGTTGAGTGTTTATCTCTCTCTTT